>NC_135983.1:24374606-24452106 GCF_053455715.1 Rhinoraja longicauda | reverse complement strand
GAGGCAGTGCAGCGTAGGTTCACGAGGTTAATCCCCAGGATGGTGGGAATGTCATATGAGGAAAGATTGCAAAGACTGGGCTTGTATTCACTGGAGTTTAGAAGGATGAGAGGGGATCTTATAGAAACGTACAAAATTATAAAAGGACTGAACAAGCTAGATGCAGGAAAAATGTTCCCAATGTTGGGGGAGTCCAGAACCAGGGGCCACAGTCTAAGAATAAAGGGGAGGCCATTTAAAACTGAGATGAGAAAAAAACTTTTTGATCCAGAGAGTTGTGCATTTGCGGAATTCTCTGCCACAGAGGGCAGTGGAGGCCAATTCAATGGATAATTTAAAAGAGAGTTAGATAGAGCTCTCGGGGCTAGTGGAATCAAGGGATATGGGGAGAAGGCAGGCACGGGTTACTGATTGTGGATGATCAGCCATGATCACAATGAATGGCGGTGCTGGCTCGAAGGGCCAAATGGCCTCCTCCTACACCTATTTTCTGTGTTTCTATGTTTCTGTTTAACCTTCTGTGGCAATGAATTCCACGGGTTTACCATCCTCTGACTAAAGAAATTCCTCCTCATCTCTTTCCTAAGGGAGCGTCGTTGAATTCTGAGGCTCTGACCTCTGGTCCAAGACTCTCCGACTGGTGGGTACATCGTCTCTGCATCCTCTCCATCCAGGCCTTTCACTATTCGGGGATAGTGGGGAACACAGTTCAGCCATGATTGAATGGGGGAGTAGACTCGTTAGCCAGAAGGGGCCTGTCTGCACGCTGCATCTCTGAAGGCTGGAGTCTAAAGGGCTGCGCACATTGGCAAACCTTCCTTTCTCTTGCAGGATAAGGAGGTGCAATGACTAATCTCAGTGTGGAAAAATCGACAGGGAGGTGGTGTAAACAGGTGGGCTCACCTTTGGAATACCATGACTGAGTCTGTGGTGGAGAAGCAGATCCTTACCTGTAGTGCTTGATGAGAGGGCATGAGAACGAAGTGATAACATGATGAGTGGGATAGATTGGGTGAATGCACAGAGTCTCTTACCCAGGGGTATGGGAATCACAGAAACATAGAAACATAGACAATAGGTGCAGGAGGAGGCCATTTGGACCTTCGCGCCAGCACCGCCATTCATTGTGATCATGGCTGATCATCCACAATCAGTAACCCGTGCCTGCCTTCTCCCCATACCCCTTGATTCCACTAGCCCCCTGAGCTCTCTCTAACTCTCTTTTAAATTCATCCAGTGAATTGGCCTCCACTGCCTTCTGTGGCAGAGAATTCCTTTGAATATGTAAACATTGTACATTGTAAACAATATAATAAATGAAAAAATTGCCTCCCCTTTATCCTTAGATTGTGGCCCCTGCTTCTGGATCCTTAGACAGTGGGCCCCTGGTTCTGGATCCTTAGACAGTGAGCCCCTGGTTCTGGATCCTTAGACAGTGGGCCCTGGTTCTGGATCCTTAGACTGTGGGCCCTGGTTCTGGATCCTTAGACTGTAGGCCCTGGTTCTGGATCCTTAGACAGTGGGCCCCTGGTTTTGGATCCTTAGACTGTGGCCCCTGGTTCTGGATCCTTAGACTGTGGCCCCTGGTTCTGGATCCTTAGACTGTGGGCCCCAGTTCTGGATCATTAGACTGTGGACCCTGGTTCTGGAGAGAAGCAGGCAGGGGCCACAGTCTGGTTCATAAAACAGAGGGCACAGGTTTAAGGTACGAGGGCCAAGATTTAATGGGAACCTGAGGGACAACTTTTCCAATCAGAAAGTGCTGGGTATATGGAACAGGCTGCCAGAGGAGGTACTTGAGGCAGGTACTGCAGCAGCACTTGGATAGTACACGGCTTGGGAAGTCTCAAAGAGATATCGGCCAAATGCGGACAAATGGGACCAGTTTAGATGGGCCACCGTGGTTAGCTAGGACATGTTGGGCTAAGGGGCCTGTTTCCACACTGTATGACTCTGACTCTGTGTCCCATTCTTACTCCACGTAAAACCTAGAGGTGAGATCAGCAGGGTGGCGCAGCGGTAGAGTTGTTGCCTCACAGCGCCAGAGACCCGGGTTCGATCCTGACCGCGGGTGCTGCCTGTACGGAGTTTGTACGTTCTCCCCGTGACCCCCGTGGGTTTTCTTCTGATGCTCCGGTTTCCTCCCTCGCACCAAAGACGTACAGATTTGTAGGCTAATTTGTAGGCTAATTTGTAGGTTAGTTTGTTGTCACATATGAGTTTAGTTTATTACTACGAGGTACAGTGAAAACCTTTTTAGTTGTGAGCTGTGCAATTATGATTACAGTCAAGCCATCCACAGCACATGATAACGGGAATAACGTTTAGTGCAAGATATTCCAGCACAGTCCAATTAAAAATAGTCCAAGAGTCTCCAATGGTGTAGATAGTAGCTTACGACTGGGTTTGCAAAGCACAGGACAGTCAAGATACCAAGCGGATGCCAAAGACTTATTCCTTGACTTGACAAGAGCTGTTATCTGACTTCCATCCAATTTGGCATGTTCTGATATATTCTGTAAATTTGGCTTTGGAATGTTTGCAATGTGGAAACAAGGAACTACAGATGCTGGCTGACCAAGGAAAAGGTGCAAAGTGCTGGAGTAACTCAGCGGGAGAACATGTATAGGTGACGTTCGGGTCCGGACCCTTCTTCAGAGATGGGCCTGAGGAAGGCCCTGACCCAAGGAACTGCAGGAAGGAGGAAGGAACTGCAGATGCTGGTTTAAACCGAAGGCAGGCACAAAAAAAAAGCTGGAGTAACTCAGCGGGTCAGGCACCATCTCTGGAGAGAAGGAATAGGTGGGGTTTAGGGTCGAGACCGTGAACAACGTCTTGCGGTCACGACTTGCGGTCACGACATCTGCAAGTTCTTGTGGTCCGCTGTAAAGGTTACGCTCTGTTTACACAGCGTAGCGCTGTCACCCAGCATTACCAATACGAGTGCATGAACCCTCTCCAAATAAGAGCACATCCATCATCTCATTGGAACAATACACAAAGGACGGGTGTCACACTTTCTGGATGCTGTGCGGCTGGAATTTGTGTTCCTGACCTCAACTCTGGCGCCCTTTCTCACTCCGTAATGATATGTGGCAGCGCTCGAGCTACAAGTAATTACTCGGTTAGGTACAATAATTCTAATCATTTCTAAAAATTGTTCAGAAGTTCAGCTGAAGGTCAGCTTGTCAGCTTAAACTGCGTGGTGAATGACAAAACGCAAGAGCTTTGAATGTATTGTTTGCAACATGTGCCAAAGTTTGTTTCACAGTCCAGGGTAAGATGCCGTGACTTTCTATTGATAAAACGTTACGCAGAAACGCAGAATTTTAACAACCCAGGTACATTAGTCGAGAGAAATATTCCACCTTCTAGGGGCACAGGAGGGCAGCTGGTAGAGATGCTGCCAGATAGCTCCAGAGACACCCGTTCCATCCTGACCTCAGCCGCTATTTGTGTGGAGTTTGCCTGTTCTCCCTACATCCAAAAGGCATATGTGTTGGTCGGTTAAGTGGCTTGTGTGCTGTAAATTGCCCCTTGTGTTCAGGAGAATGGTAGAATGAAGGGGGGATAGATATGGAGAGAATAATGTTGTATTAGATTAGTGTAGGATTAGTGTAAATGGGGTGGTTGATATATATATATATCGTCATCAGAAAGCCCGAGAGTCGACTGCCAAACAGCTTCTGTATGGAGAACTGTGTCAGGGCAAGCGCTCGGTAGGAGGACAGAAGAAACGGTTTAAGGACTGCCTCAAAGTGTCCCTCAAAGACTTGGACGTCGACCTCAGCACTTGGGAGTCTCTTGCTCTGGACCGTCCAACCTGGCGTAGCAAGCTCACCACAGGAGCCCGTGCAGCAGAGAACAGACGCACTGTAGAGTCCCAGAGGAAATGCACCGCGCGCAAGGCCCGGGCTACCTCCACTTCCACTGCAGCACCCATCCACTTGTGTCCTACGTGTGGGCATGCCTTCCGGGCCCGGATTGGCCTCACCAGTCACTTCCGGACCCACAGTCGCCAATCCTCCAACTGAAAGTGATATCATAGTCATTTTTTTTAGATTTTTAGATTTAGATTTAGAGATACAGCGCGGAAACAGGCCCTTCAGCCCACCGAGTCCGCGCCGCCCAGCGATCCCCGCACACTAACACAATCCTACACCCTCTAGGGACAATTTTTACATTTACCCAGTCAATTAACCTACAAACCTGTACGTCTTTGGAGTGTGGGAGGAAACCGAAGATCTCGGAGAAAACCCACGCAGGTCACGGGGAGAACGTACAAACTCCGTACAGACGGCGCCCGTAGTCAGGATCGAACCTGAGTCTCCGGCGCTGCATTCGCTGTAAGGCAGCAACTCTACCGCTGCGCCACCGTGCCGCCATCTTCGAACCCGAAGGACGAACAACAAAAACATATATATGTCACAGGGGGCGTGGCTGCGTTCTACAGCTGCGGCTCACCGGCAGTCTCTCTGTCTTTTTTTTGTTTTTGTCTATTGTCATCGTTTAAATGTACGTTTTGAGCTATTTTTAACTCTGTATGTGTGGGGGGTGGTGGTGGGGGGGGGGGGGAAACCTTTATTTCTAATCTTCTCCTCAACGGAGATGCGACCTTTACCGTGTCGTATCTCCGTTCGCGCTACGGCCTAACACCGTGGAGTCGGCGGCCTCCAGCTGGGATCGACCTTGAAGACTCCGGTCGCAGGGCCTGGACTTACCATCTCGGAGGCTTCGGCTGCGGGCCCTGCAGACTGCAACATCGGGAGCACGCAGGTCCCTGGCTGGCGACCGGCTTTTGGGAGCTCCAGCCGTAGCAGCTTCGACCGCCCCGAAGCGCGAGGTTTGATTGACCCGCTCGCAGGCCCCTCATCGCCCTGCGTGGCCTGGCCGCGGCACTTTCCATCACCCGGTGGGGGCTCAGGACCTTCATCGGCCTGCTCGGCTCGGTCCTGGGACTTTCCTTCCCCGGTGGGGGCTCAGGACCTTCATCGGCCTGCTCGGCTCGGCCCTGGGACTTTCCATCGCCCGGTGGGGGCTTCAAAAGTCGGGAGCCTCGATCACCTCGTGGCACCACGGGAGAAGAATGAGGAGGAGATAAGACTTTTCTTTGCCTTCCATCACAGTGAGGGTGTGCCTGGAGCAATCACTGCGATGGCTGTTTGTGTTAAAAATTGTAATTGTGTGTCTTGTGTTCTTTATTGTCTACTGCCGGACCCTGACGTGAGAGGACGCTGGCGCTATTTGTTCGCCGCTTCTCCGTCAGGATATTTTGTCTGTTTGTTTTTAATGTCTTGACCGTTTTTGTAAAGCGTCTTTGAGCATTTGGAAAAGCGCTATAAAAAATAAATGTTTATTATTATTATTATTATTATATATATATATACCACATTTCTATAAACATACATACACACACATATAAGGTAGACACAAAATGCTGGAGTAACTCAGCGGGCCAGGAAGCATCTCTGGAGAGAAGGAATGGGTGACGTTTCGGGTCGAGACCCTTCTTCAGACTGATCTTTTTTCCTACACATACACGTATATATCCACACACACACACATATACATATACGTATATATGATGATGCCGGCTGCCTTTTTGAGGCAGCAACTCCTGTTAAATCCCTTTGATGGTGGAGAGGTCAGTGATGGACCCATTGTGTTACTCCAGCATTTCGTGTCCGGTTTCTTTCCACACTCCACAGACGTACGCGTTTGTAGGTTAATTGGCTTTGGTAAAGATTGTAAATTGTTCTTAGTGTGTAGGATAGTGCTAGTGTACGGGATGATTGCTGGTCGGCGCGGACTCGGTGGGCCGAAGTGTCTGGTTCCGTGCTGTATCTCCAAACCAAACTAACCTCCTATCATTTTTGGCCTCTTGTACACCTACAGTTTTCAAAGATCCACCATCAGCAGCCTTAGCCCTCATCTTCAAAATTCCCTCCCTAAACGCCTCTGCCTCGATGTTCCACCATCCTTGTTCAACGTGCAGGGCGGCACATTGATGCAGCTGGTAGTGCTGCTGCCTCACAATGCCCCAGACCTGGGTTCTGTCAGACACGGTCCTGTTTCTCCAGAGATGATACTCCACATGATCTGCTGAGATACCCCAAAACTTTGTGTCTCCCTTCTGAAGGGATCGCTTCCTTCTAGGGTTGTCAACTGTCCCGTATTAGCCAGGACATCCCGTATTTTGGGCTAAGTTGGTTTGTCCCGTACGGGACCGCCCTTGCCCCGTATTAGGCCCTGTGGGTGTGTGTGGGCCTGGACACTGTAGGCCCGGACACTGTAGGCCCGGACACTGTAGGCCCGGACACTGTAGGCTCGGACACTGTAGGCCCGGACAGTGTAGGCCCGGACACTGTGGGCCCTGGGGCCTATGTAGGCCCGGACAGTGTAGGCCCGGAGGCCCGGGTGCCGCCTAACGGAGCTTGCATGGCAACCCGCCTCCCGGCCCGGGGGGGGCGCCATTGGTGGGGCGGGAGCACTTGGCCGCTGGCTGGGTGATGTCACCTTTTGTCCCTTATTTGTGAGTGAGAAAGTTGGCAACCCCTACTTCCTTCTCAACTTCCTGTATGCTTTTCCACATCCGATTCAATTACGATCCTGATTCAGGTGCTGTGTGTGTAGAGCCTGTGATGTGATGAGTGTTTAGTTTAGTTTAGTTAAGTTCAGTGATACAGTGAAAAATTTTGGCCCACTGAGTCCGCAACGAGCAGCAATCCCCACACATCAACACTAGTCTACATAACCTAGGGACAATTTTGCGCATATACCAAGCCAATTAGCCTACAAACCTGTACGTCTTTGGAGTGTGGGAGGAAACCGAAGATCTCAGAGAAAATCCACGCAGCCACGGGGAGAACGTACAAACTCCGTACAGACGGCGCCCGTAGTCGGGATCGAACCCGGGTCTCCAGCATTGCATTCGCTGTCAGGCAGCAACTCTACCGCTGCGCCACCCTGTGTTGAGAACGAAATCACCATTATGTTTTTAAGCACAAATCAAGAGTAATGAGTGTTTTATTGTCATGTGTCCCAGGTAGAACAATGAAATTCTTACTTGCAGCAGCACAACAGAATATGTAAACATGGTGTTGTAGGAAGGAACTGCAGGTTTAAATCGAAGAAAGACACAAAATGCTGGAGTAACTCAGCGGGACAGGCAGCATCTCTGGAGGGAAGGAATGGTTGACGTTTCGGGTTGAGACCCTTCTTCCGACCAAACGTGGTACTGGTGTACAAAATCACTAATCTTACAGGTTAATGTCGTGACCTGGGAATTTGAAGGTGGACTGGGGTTTTCCATCCTCAATCTCATTGCCTCCCAGTGTGCGGAGAACTGATGAAAAAGTGGGTTCATAGATAGAACTGGTGTGAACGGGTGACGATGGTCGGCATGGAATCGACGAGCCGAAGAACCTGTTTTCATGCTGTATCTCGAAAACTAAACTCAAGCATCCATTAAAAACCCAACACTGTTGGCCTAGGCTTACACCAGCTGTCCGTGACAACTCCATGTGTATTATTGCTCCTGCAAAATACCTTGGGATTGGGTTTTTTTTCTCTCCGTTAATGGCCCTATTAAAATGCATGTTAACGTGTGTTTTTAAAAATATTGCAAACAGTGATAATCCAGCTGTGGGAGTGAGTAAAGCTAAAGACTGCCAGGAAAATAAAACCTTCAGGAAAGCCCACTAACTGCCTGGGCAATGAATATAAAAGGAGGTGATTTTGTAAAGAAAAATCGCTTTCAGTATCATTACCCGTGTTTTGCAAAATTGTAAAGTGAGGTTTCTAAAGGTAATTATTCTCTTCCAGAGTATAATCCCTTTTTAATTGAGAGTGCCTTTTCTTTGCATCGAATTTGGCCATTCACCCACACTTTTCTTTACCCCAATGCTTTCAGTCAGGATATACGTATCATACTTAAACCTTTCTTCGCAAGATAAAAGGCACGCTCTTACTGAACTGGCCCATTTATCCCACTGCACTGCGCTAGTATTTAGGTGTCATTTTTGCAGAGACCTTCATAGCAAGCAGGGTGGCTGTCTGTACGGAGTTTGTACGTTCTCGCCATGACCTGCATGAAGGCTGTGGAGGCCGTCAGTGGGTATTTCTAAGCCGGAGTTAGATGGATTCTTGATCAGGGGGAAGGCAAGAGAGGGGGGTTGAGAAGGAGATTAGATCAGCCATGATTGAATGGCAGAGCAGACATGATTCGGCCGCATGGCCTAATTCTGCTCCTGTCACTTATGAGCTGATGAACTTATGAAGAACGGCACAAAGCCCCACAAAGGCAGCAACTCTACCGCCACGCCACCGTGCCGCAGTGCGGAAGATATCCGATCATGGGAGATTATGGAGAATGGAAGAGGGGGGGGGGGAGTCATTTTTGAAAAGGGATTTTTTAAATCAGTTGTCAGACTTAAACGACAATGTTATTCGCTTTGAACCAAGGGGCATTGGATCCAGAAGTAGAGGCGGGTTTGTGTCCCGATTTAAAAACGATGAGGCAAGCATAATTTAAAGTCCATTTCGCCGGTCAGTCATTCGAAGATAGCGCAAAGTGATTTAGGACTTTATCGCGGCGAAATGAAGCAGAACGCTTCCAGCTGTTATCTCGATTCATGGCCATTCGGATTTCAGGAGAACTGAAAGAAAACATCCCATCTATTAAGAGAAAAATATTCCCCAAGTTCTTAACACAGATGGTACTCCCTTTTAACAAGAGCAGTGACGTCTTTTGATGGCGTTTAAGTTATATGTTGGCGGGGCGGGAGGAGTTCATCTCCTGTGATTCATTTTTCCTCCTACAAACTTAAGTAGGAAGGAGTTTTGCTCAACAGATTTGTTAAGCTTTTGTTCTCCATGTGAAAGCAGAACTCCCAAAGGATTCTTCCTGCCTTCCCACGCATTCTTCATTCGAGAAGATAAAATGCCCATCATCTGCATTCTTTCGTCTCTTGTATCTTTTTGTTCTTATGTTTAAAGTGCCTTCTGAGTGTTAATAAAAGAGCTCACAACATATGCCAAATAAATTATGGTCATTCTCTGCAGTCGTTGCTTTGTGAAGGCAATTGTTCATAAGTGATAGGAGAAACATTAGGCCATTCGGCCCATCAAGTCTACTCCGCCATTCAATCATGGCCGATCTATCTCTCCCTCCTAACTCCATTCTCCTGCCTTCTCCCCATAACCCCTGACACCTGTACTAATCAAGAATCTATCTATCTCTGCCTTAAAAACATCCACTGACTTGGCCTCCACCGCCTTCTGTGGCAAAGAATTCCACGGATTCACCACCCTCTGACTAAAGAATTCCTCCTCATCTCCTTCCTAAAATGACGTCCTTTAATTCTGAGGCTATGGCCTCTGGTCCTAGACTCTCCCACCGGTGGAAACATCCTCTCCACATCCTCTCTATCCAGGCCTTTCACTATTCAGTAAGTTTCAATGAGGTCCCTCCCTCATCCTTCTAAACTCCAGCCAGTACAGGCCCATTGCCGACAAACGCTCATCATTAGAGATCATCTTGAGTGAAACAAAAGGATTTTGGCATCTGGTGAAGTCTTTTTTATTCTTCAAGCTTTCAAGAAGATAACTGCTTGAGCAAACCTTTTTTTTAAATTATAAAGTACTCCTTTTCCCTCGAGCTAGTCCATATCCATTGTGTTTTGGTGAGAAATTGGCCTTTGATACAACCCAGGAGATATCCATTTTAATCTCAAAGCAGTCAAATAGTTAATTATGTTGGGGAGGGGGGAGGGTCATTCAGACAAGATCTTCCAATCTTTATTATGATTTATTGCCCCTGCAGATGTTATTTTCACATTTTCTCCCTTTACCTAGCTGAAGTTTCAGCACATCACTCCACCATCTGTGAGTGATTGACTTGTTTCCCTGCTGGGGTTTCAACAGCAAAGCTTCGCCATGACTTTGCCCACGCTTTTCCACCGAGAGTACCGGACGCTCATCGGGGATAGAGCTCGCGGCCGCTCTAGATTTCCTCAGGCATAGATGCCGTAGGCAGCTGTGATAATCCCCCCTTCTCTGCTTCGCCGAGACCGCCAGGAATCTTGACCATCCTGCATTGTTTGGCACAGTAGTGGTGACTCTCCCTTTGAGGCCGCAGAGTGAGGCAGATGTTACGAAGCAGCTCCACTGAAATTGTGCTGCCGTGAGCAAGTTTTAGTGAACTTAATAATAATAATAATAAACATTTATTTTATATAGCGCTTTTCCAAATGCTCAAAGACGCTTTACAAAAACAGTCAAGACATAAAAACAAACAAACGAACTGTCCTGACGGAGAAGCGGCGAACAAATAGCACCAGCGTCCTCTCACGTCAGGGTCCGGCAGTAGACAATAAAGAACACAAGACACACAATTACAATTTTAACACAAACAGCCATCACAGTGATTGCTCCAGGCACACCCTCACTGTGATGGAAGGCAAAGAAAAGTCTTATCTCCTCCTCATTCTTCTCCCGTGGTGCCACGAGGCCATCGAGGCTCCCAACTTTTGAAGCCCCCACCGGGCGATGGAAAGTCCCAGGGCCGAGCCGAGCAGGCCGATGAAGGTCCTGAGCCCCCACCAGGCGATGGAAAGTGCCGCGGCCAGGCCACGCAGGGCGATGAGGGGCCAGCGAGCGGTTCAATCAAAACTCGCGCTTCGGGGCGGTCGAAGCTGCTACGGCTGGAGCTCCCAAAAGCCGGTCGCCAGCCAGGGACCTGCGAGCTCCCGATGTTAGAAAAAAAAAGCGGGACGAAGTTCCTTTAATCCAATGTACTTAAGTCCAAAAGGACACAAAACTGCTGGGGTAACTAAGTGGGTCAGGAGAATGTGGACAGGTGATGCTTCATGTCGAGACCCTTTCGAGACGTCACCTGTCCATGTTCTTCAGGGATGATGCCTGACCAGCTGAGTTACTCCAGCACTTTGTAGTATAAGAAAATAACTGCAGATGCTGGTACAAATCGAAGGTATTTATTCACAAATGCTGGAGTAACTCAGCAGGTCAGGCAGCATCTTGGGAGAGAAGGAATGGGCGACGTTTCGGGTCGAGACCCTTCTTCAGACTGATGTCAGGGGGGCGGGACAAAGGAAGGATATAGGTGGAGACAGGAAGATAGAGGGAGATCTGGGAAGGGGGAGGGGAAGAGAGGGACAGAGGAACTATCTAAAGTTGGAGAAGTCAATGGTCATACCACTGGGCTGCAAGCTGCCCAGGCGAAATATGAGGTGCTGTTCCTCCAATTACTCCAGCACTTTGTGTCATTTTGTGTATTAACCAGCATCTGCAGTTCCTTGTTTCTTAACTTAACGCTTTTCATTGTACATCGGTATACGTGACCATAACAAACTAAACTCAACTCAACTCAACTCAACTCAACTCAACTCAACTCAACTCAACTCAACTCAACTCAACTCAACTCAACTCAACTTAATTTAACGCAACTCAAATAAACTATCTCCAGACTTATTCTTCTGTTTTTTTTTCTGTTAGTAATCAATTTAAATCTCAGTATCACCTAGAAAGTATAGTTTGATTATGGCAGGTCACCAATAGCTAGCAGGAATCATTGCACTATGACAATTGAGTTTGCACAACAGAGCTTTGCAGTGACGGACTTCTGAGGTTCTCTCTAAAACATTTCACATCTCCATCTCTACGTCCTTCCTCCCAGTCTTGCTTGAAACCTGCGTGCTTGATTTGATTCCACAATAAACAGTTCATTAGGTGTTGAGTTTAGTTTAGTTTCGTTTAGAATACTTTAGAGATACAGAGCGGAAACAGGCCTCTCGGCCCACCAAGTCCGCGGCGACCAGCGATCCCCACACACTAGCACTATCCTACACACACCAGGGACAATTTACAATCTTTACCGAAGCCAATTAACTTCCAAATCTGTAGGCCTTTGGAATGTGGGAGGAAACCGGAACACCAGGAGAAAACCCACATGGTTGGTCACGGGGAGAACGTACAAACTCCGTACAGGCAGCACCCATAGTCAGGATCGAACCCGGGTCTCTGGCGCTGTAAGGCAGCAACTCTACCGCTGCGCCCCCGTGATGCCCCGTGTTGTTGAGAAGAATACGTTGACCTGTTAACTGTTCCCTAAATAACGTCAAGGACTTTTTTTTACCCACTAACAGATGAATCCATGATCTAAAGTACCATTCGAAAGATGGCATCTTTAACTACTTCAGCACTGTCAGAAGGAAAGAAATATGATCATCACTTCACAAATGGGAAGCACTCCACATTTTGTGACTAATGTAGCTGGGACATGTTGTGCCGGTGTGGGCAAGTTGGGCCGAAGGGCCTGTTTCCACACTGTATCACTCTATGACTCTATGGGATCTTGGAATGGTCCCAAAGCCATGTTTGTGATCTTGCCAAGGCAATTAATTAATTCCATTTCAGCCAAAAACACTTAAGTGTAATGGATTGTGGGCACTGCTCTCGAGTTGATCTCTCGGGCAATTCAAGTTCCTGCCTCTCACGAAAGAAAAGTTTATTTATTCTTTCTTTTAGACAAGACAATTTCATCCCCTCCACCAGCGAAATCTTGCTTCAATTACGGAGTCTGAATAGTTCTTCGGGCTAAATTACATTTTTCCCATCGTTTTCTAAGCGGTAGCTGATGTGCTCATACGAAAACCTGGAACACTTATTAATTGGAACCAGTTTCGTTCAATAACTCTAAGCCTTATCTTTCTCAATTTTCGTTTTAAGCAAATGTTTGCAAGCAATGGAACTAAGCATATGGCTCAAAGTTTGAATTCAATTCACAAGGGAGTACTTAGTGTACTTTTCTAATCCCTGTGGCTTGACTGAGAACAAACAACTCAGCATTTCGCCAGCCTGGGTCTCCAACTTCCCTCTCCATTCACTTCTCCCCGTCATTGGCAGCTGCAACTTTGGTTATTTAATTTTCTAAGTTCTGCAAATCACTCCCAAAGTATTTGCTGTTTGCCTTCACTTCCCATTAAGAAATCTTCTTTAAAGTCTACTTTGTTAACCGCGTGCTTTTGCTCAAATGTTCAAGACTGTTTGTATCTTTGGCTCAGTGTGAATGCGCGTCTGATTGTTTGTGTCCACGTCCATGTTTTGGGAGTCTTTGGGTAACTGTTGATTTATCATGTTGGTTGGCACCCGCCCATCTGAGCTGGACGACGGTGTGGTTTTGACCTCCTCCTGCTCAGAGAGGGGAATGTTTCATCGGTGGTTGTGTCTCCTGCTGTGGTAGACCAGGCCTACCCTTGTCAGGCAGTCCAGCCCACAGCTTCCAAAGATGAAGTTGTCTCTGGCCATTGGATTGGGGATATAATGTGTAGGTATGTATACGCACACACACACACACACACACACACACACACACACACACACACATATATCTGGGTAGGAAAGAAAACTGCAGATGCTGGTTTAAATCAAAGGTAGACACAAAATGCTGGAGTAACTCAGCGGGACAGGCAGCATCTCGGGAGAGAAGGAATGGGTGATGTTTCGGGTCGAGACCCACACATATATGTCTGTGTATGTGTATATATATATAATTTATATATATATATATATATATACATACACACACACAAATATATATATATATACACACACACACGCACACACATATATATATATATATATATATTGTGTGTATGTGTATATGTACATATGTGTGTATATGTGTATATGTGCCGCATATATATATATATATATATATATTATATATATATATATATATATATGTGTGTGTGTGTGTGTGTGTGCATATGTATTTGTGTACACACACACACATATATAGAGACATAGAAACATATATATATATATATATATATATATGAAGAAGGGTCTCGACCTGAAACATCACCCATTCCTCTCCAGGGATGCTGCCTGACGTGCTGAGTTACTCCAGCATTTTGTGATACCTTCGATTTGTACCAGCATCTGCAGTTATTTTCCTATATATGCGTGTGTGTATGCAAATATGTATATATATATATATATTTATATGTGTGCATGCATATATGGATATATTGCCATGTGTGTATACATGTATGTTTATTTATATATGTGTGTGTGTGTGTTTGTGTGTGTGTGTGTGTGTGCGCATATAATCACTGAGGAATTCTGGCTTGATCAGGCCAGAAGCAGGCAAAATCTCTTGACAACTACTGTAACAGATAATATTTCTGCTGCTGAGGTAGCAACATCTTGAAAAGTAGAGCAGAGTTTTGAGCCGAGGTCATTTGGGAGAATATTTACATTTGCAGATTTTAATTTGAAAGCTGTTGCCTGTTCTCCAACACACAATTTACTTCATTCCATTAAGTCAATGTGGCCCCTCCAGGCATAATCTGTCAGCAAAACCATGTAAATAACTTGTGCTTGTGAATTTTCTTGCTACGTGTCGACAGTTTGTCATCAATTTTACTCTTTTTTTGCTGCATTTTAAGGTAGAATTCACTGTTGTGTCCATCGGCGGTCAGTCAAATGTACCAAAACTTAGAATAATCGCCAAATGACAGCGGCGCTGGCTCAAAGGGCCAAATGGCCTCCTCCTGCACCTATTTTCTATGTTTCTATTTTCTATGACAATGTCACATTGACCACTGGTAAAACAGACACAATAGGCTTGTGTGAATAATGTGTGGGAAAGGAGTAACTCAGTGGGACAGGTAGCATCTCTGGAGAGAAGGAATGGATGACCTGAAGCGTCACCCATTCCTTCTCTCCAGAAAAGCCTTTGTTGCATGCTAACCATTCAGCTGAAAGACTAGACATGATTACAATCGAGCTGACCACAGTGTACAGATCCAAAGACGTACAGGTATGTAGGTTAATTGGCTGGGTAAATGTAAAAATTGTCCCTAGTGGGTGTAGGATAATGTTAATGTACGGGGATCACTGGGCGGGATCACTGGGCGGCACGGACTTGGAGGGCCGAAAAGGCCTGTTTCCGGCTGTATGTATATGATATGATGATGATGATACATGATAAAGGATTGTGTAGGAAAGAACTGCAGATGCTGGTTTAAATTGAAGGTAGACACAAAATGCTGGAGTAACTCATCGGGACAGGCAGCATCTCTGGAGAGAAGGAATGGGTAACGTTTTGGGTCGAGACCCTTCTTCAGGGGAGGGTCTTCTTCACTTGTGTGAATAATATTACTTCCCAGACGAAACAAAGAAAATCTCCGCGAAACTAAAATAAAAGATTTGTTAACCATAATTAAATACTATTGCAGATTTAAATTGAGTTTGAGTTTTGAGTTTATTGTCACGTGTGCCGAGGTACAGTGAAAAGCTTTTGTCTCGGAAGGAACTGCAGATGCTGGTTTAAACCGAAGATTGACACAAAATGCTGGAATAACTCAGCGGGGTAGGCAGCATCTCTGGAGAGAAGGAATGGGTGACCTGAAGCGTCACCCATTCCATCTCTCCAGAAAAGCCTTTGTTGCATGCTAACCATTCAGCTGAAAGACTAGACATGATTACAATCGAGCTGACCACAGTGTACAGATACATGATAAAGGATTGTGTAGGAAAGAACTGCAGATGCTGGTTTAAATTGAAGGTAGACACAAAATGCTGGAGTAACTCAGCGGGGCAGGCAGCATCTCTGGAGAGAAGGAATGGGTGACGTTTCAGGTTGAGATCCTTCTTCAGACTCATGGTAAAGGATTGATAGGTTCCTTGATTGTTATTTCCAATCCAATTGACAATCTGAATAAAGACTGCATCTCACCATTGAAATATTGGTTTCACGGATGTTCTATTAATTTTATGGATGTTAACTGGCTTTAGACAATAGACAATAGACAATAGACAATAGACAATAGACAATAGGTGCAGGAGTAGGCCATCCGGCCCTTCGAGCCAACACCACCATTCAATGTGATCATGGCTTTCCAAGAAACACAAAGGCAAAATCAACAAAAATTACAAACTCAATGATGGGTCAGACTGAAGAAATTTGTTAAATGCAAAACTAATCATTTCAAGTTGAAACTTAAAACGTTAATATTTATTTACTCATGGAATTTTGATTCTGTGACTGTTTTATTTGGAAAGTAGTATTTTTGCAATGATCTATTTTAAGTGTCGGTGTTTCTATTGAAAAAAATGGTGTCTGTCATTCTCTGTGCAAAACTGGTAGTCCAAAGATAAATGTATTAGTAGACCAGTAGCATTCATTCTGAAATAACAATCCAATGAAAACGAACTTAAATACCATGAACAAGGATGAACAAAATTGGTGTCAACATTGTGTCATTATTTTGCAATTTTCTGTGCTGGGGTTCTGCAAAATTGGCAAGTGGCATAATGAAAAGCATCGGAGGTATTTATTCACAAAATGCTGGTGTAACTCAGCAGGTCAGGCAGCATCTCGGGAGAGAAGGAATGGGCGACGTTTCGGGTCAATAGACAATAGACAATAGACAATAGGTGCAGGAGTAGGCCATTCAGCCCTTCGAGCCAGCACCGCCATTCAATGCGATCATGGCTGATCACTCTCAATCAGTACCCCGTTCCTGCCCTCTCCCCATACCCACTCACTCCGCAATCCTTAAGAGCTCTATCCAGCTCTCTCTTGAAAGCATCCAACGAACTGGCCTCCACTGCCTTCTGAGGCAGAGAATTCCACACCTTCACCACTCTCTGACTGAAAAAGTTCTTCCTCATCTCCGTTCTAAATGGCCTACCCCTTATTCTTAAACTGTGGCCCCTTGTTCTGGACTCCCCCAACATTGGGAACATGTTTCCTGCCTCTAATGTGTCCAATCCCCTAATTATCTTATATGTTTCAATAAGATCCCCCCTCATCCTTCTAAATTCCAGTGTAGGTCGAGACCCTTCTTCAGATGTTTCACCCATTCCTTCTCTCCCGAGATGCTGCCTGACCTGCTCAGCATTTTGGGAATAAATACCTTCGATTTGTACCAGCATCTGCAGTTATGTTCTTATACTAATGAAAAGCATCAGTTGTTTAATCCATAATTTCCCCTTTTTGCTCTATTTAAGAACCCCTCTGCTGTCTGCCCTTTTGAGCTAGAACCCTTGGACAATCCGAGTCTTCTCCTTGATGGCCCATTTCTTTGATCACTCTTAGGAATTTTTGGACCTCGTTGTAGTCAGAAGACAAGGCAGAAGATATTTGGTGGTTCGATGGCACCCGTCTGCAATCCGGACCAGGGATTAAACGTTAATTGGCCATTGTTGTTGAGTGGTAGAATCTCGGTGGGGAGAAATGAAGAGAATGTGTAATGAAAATGGGGTTAATGTAAAATAAGTGGTAGATTGTTGACGCTGGCTTGATGGGCGGCTGGGGGGGCCTATATCCACACTCTGTTTCTCTACGACTCTATGATAATTCAATAAGATCATGACTGAATTTGTACCACTGCCTACTTCAAATTTCTTGGCCCATTTTGTTTGTTTAAATTTCTGCATTGGATACTGTAGACAGTACTGTAGACATCACTTGGTCCCTGTAGACAGATGGTGGGATCTGGCGTAGAACACAACGTGCTGCAGTCACTCAGCAGGTCGAGCAGCATCTCTGCAGGACAAGGACAGACGAAGTTCAGGCTAAAGAAGGATCCCGATCTGAAATAGAAACATAGAGTAGGCCATTTGGCCCTTCGAACCAAATGATCGTGGCTGATCATCCATAATCTGTACTCCGTTCCCACTTTCTCCCCACATCCCTTGATTCCGTTAGCCCTGAATCTAATTCTCTCTTGAAAGCATCCAGTGAATTGGCCTCCACTGCCTTCTGTGGCAGAGAATTCCACAGATTCACAACTCTCTGGGTGAAAAAGTTTTCCTCGTCTCAGTCCTAAATGGCCTACCCCTTATTCATAAACTGTGACCTCTGGTTCTGGACGCCCCTAACATCGGGAACATTTTTTCTGCATCTACCCTGTCCAATCCCTTAAGAATTTTATATGTTTCTATAAGATCCCCTCTCATCCTTCTAAATGCCGCTTATCCATGCCCTCCAGAGATGCTGCCTGACCCATTGAGATGCTCTATCACTTTGTATTCTACTTTTAGTCCTTGTGTTAAGTTTTCATGAATTGATCTCAATTAGCACTGAAGTTGTTAAAACATAGAAGGTCGCTACTGAGGTTGTATTCAAGAGTCCAGAGTGTTTTATTGTCACATGTTCCAGACAGAACAATGAAATTCGTACTTGCAGCAGCACAACAGAATATGGACACGTAGTACTCTGTAAAGAATCTAAAAACCAAGAAAAAAAAAACAGTCTGTATAAACATATACATACACATTTTTCACACTAAGGGCTGGTGTACAGAATGAGCTGCCAGAGGAGGTAGGGGAAAAAAACTGCAGATGCTGGTTTAAATCGAAGGTAGACTCAAAATGCTGGAGTAACTCAGCATCTTATAGAAACATATAAAATTCTTAAGGGATTGGACAGGCCAGATGCACCATCTCTGGAGAGAAGGAATGGGTGACGTTTCGGGTCGAGACCCTTCTTCAGACTGACAATATACAATAGACAATAGACAATAGGTGCAGGAGTAGGCCATTCAGCCCTTCGAGCCAGCACCGCCATTCAATACGATCATGGCTGATCACTCTCAATCAGTACCCCGTTCCTGCCTTCTCCCCATACCCCCTCACTCCGATATCCTTAAGAGCTCTATCCATCTCTCTCTTGAAAGCATCCAACGAACTGGCCTCCACTGCCTTCTGAGGCAGAGAATTCCACACCTTCACCACTCTCTGACTGAAAAAGTTCTTCCTCATCTCCGTTCTAAATGGCCTACCCCTTATTCTTAAACTATGGCCCCTTGTTCTGGACTCCCCCAACATTGGGAACATGTTTCCTGCCTCTAATGTGTCCAATCCCCTAATTATCTTATATGTTTCAATAAGATCCCCCTCATCCTTCTAAATTCCAGTGTATACAAGCCTAATTGCTCCAGCCTTTCAACATACGACAGTCCCGCCATTCCGGGAATTAACCTAGTGAACCTACGCTGCACGCCCTCAATAGCAAGAATATCCTTCCTCAAATTTGGAAACCAACCTGCACACAGTACTCCAGGTGCGGTCTCACCAGGGCCCGGTACAACTGTAGAAGGACCTCTTTGCTCCTATACTCAACTCCTCTTGTTACGAAGGCCAACATTCCATTGGCTTTCTTCACCGCCTGCTGTACCTGCATGCTTCCTTTCAGTGACTGATGCACTAGGACACCCAGATCTCGTTGAACATCCCCTCTTCCTAACTTGACACCATTCAGATAATAATCTGCCTTTCTATTCTTACTTCCAAACTGAATAACCTCACACTTATCTACATTAAACTGCATCTGCCATGTATCCGCCCACTCACACAACCTGTCCAAGTCACCCTGCAGCCTTATTGCATCTTCCTCACAACTCACGCTACCCCCCAGCTTAGTATCATCTGCAAATTTGCTAATGGTACTTTTAATCCCTTCATCTAAGTCATTAATGTATATCGTAAATAGCTGGGGTCCCAGCACCGAACCTTGCGGTACCCCACTGGTCACTGTCTGCCATTCCGAAAGGGACCCATTTATCCCCACTCTTTGCTTTCTGTCTGTCAACCAATTTTCTATCCATGTCAGTACCCTACCCCCAATACCATGTGCTCTAATTTTGCCCAGTAATCTCCTATGTGGGACCTTGTCGAAGGCTTTCTGAAAGTCGAGGTACACCACATCCACTGACTCTCCCCTGTCAATTTTCCTAGTTACATCCTCAAAAAATTCCAGTAGATTTGTCAAGCATGATTTCCCCTTCGTAAATCCATGCTGACTCGGAATGATCCTGTTACTGCTATCCAAATGCTCAGCAATTTCGTCTTTTATAATTGACTCCAGCATCTTCCCCACCACTGATGTCAGACTAACTGGTCTATAATTACTGATGCCAGAGGAGGTAGGTGAGGCAGGGACTATCGCAACATTTAAGAAACGGTTAGACAGGTACATGGATAGGAGTGGTGTGGAGGGATATGGCCCAAACGCAGGCAGGTGGGACATGTGTAGATGAGACATGTTAACCGGTGTGGGCAGGTTGGGCTGAAGGGCCTGTTTCCACACTCTACGACTCTATGATAATTCAATAAGATCATGAATTCAATAAGATCATGAATACACTTGAGTTTAGAAGGATGAGAGGAGATCTTATCGAAACGTATAAGATTATTAAGGGGTTGGACACGTTAGAGGCAGGAAACATGTTCCCAATGTTGGGGGAGTCCAGAACCAGGTGCCACAGTTTAAGAATAAGGGGTGTGCCATTTAGAACTGAGATGAGGAAAAATCTTTTTCAGTCAGAGAGTTGTGAATCTGTGGAATTCTCTGCCTCAGAAGGCAGTGGAGGCCAATTCTCTGAATGCATTCAAGAGAGAGCTAGATAGAGCTCTTAAGGATAGCGGAGTCAGGGGGTATGGGGAGAAGGCAGGAACGGGGTACTGATTGAGAATGATCAGCCATGATCACATTGAATGGCGGTGCTGGCTCGAAGGGCCGAATGGCCTCCTCCTGCACCTATTGTCTATTGTCTATTGTCTATAGTCACACTGTATCACTCTGTGCCTCTTTGACCACAAAAGTGCAGCTGGTTGTAGCCCAGCAGAGGGCGCCCAAAGGTGCAGGCAGAGTCAAGTTCTCTGACCAAGCGGAAGGTGGTGAAGGATTAAAGCCTCAAGCTTCGATCAGGCAAAGCATTTAAAAAGTGCATGTCTGGGCTTGTCGAGGGCAGCTGAGTTCAGCATCACTCACAGGCGAAAATCTGTCATCACTTTACTTCGAGAATCCAACATGCCAAAAACACACCATTTTCCTCTCAAAATGAAATAGGTAAAATAATGCACAATGCATCTCGGTACTTTTACGATGCAAAATCTTTTGTGTTTCTAATGAGAATTAATGAATGAGTATTTGAAAATGATTGTGATAATGCTCTTCCCCACCTGGTCGTTTCTTAATAACACAGAGAGAGTCATACAGCATGGAAGCAGGCCCTTCGGCCCAATCTGCCCACACCGGCCAACATGCCCCATTCTACACTAGTCCCACCTGCCTGCGTTTGGCTCATATTCCTCCAAACTGTCCTATCCATGTACCTGTCTAAATGTTGCTTAAACGTTGGGATAGTCCCTGTCTCAACTACCTCCTCCGGCAGCTCGTTCCATACACCCACCACCCTTTGTGTGAAAAAATTAACCCCTCAGGCTCCTCCTGAATCTGGGTCCCTCAACATCAGGGAACTCTCTGGTTGATAAAGGATGATTAATTAAAGGAAAAAAAATTTAATTTAGTGGTTTAAAACATATTTTTCATGATCATTATTCAAATAATGTCGGATCTTTGATAAAGATGATGTTAAAGACCGAATTGTGAGTGGATATTCTAAAAAAGTTTATTGGTCCTAACCTTGTTTTGAATTATTTGTTAGCTTGCCTATAGTAAGTGCCCCAATTTATGACTTAATAAAAGAGTGTCATTGTTGGGGGCCTGATTGAGATATACAAAGCTTATTGAGATAGACCTCTGTGAACCACCCCTAGTGTGTAGGCAGTGGATAAGAAAGTGGGATAACATGGAGCTAGTGTGTCCGGCATGGACTCGGTGGGCTGAAGACTCTGTTTGCATGCTACATCTTTAGTTTAGTTTAGAGATACAGCGCGGAAACAAGCATTTCGGCCCACTAAGTCCCCATCGACTACTGATTGAGAGTGATCAGCCATGATCGCATTGAATGGCGGTGCTGGCTCGAAGGGCTGAATGGCCTACTCCTGCACCTATTGTCTATTGTCTATTGATCCCCACACATTAGCACTCTCCTGCACCAGCGACAATTTTTACATTTACATCAAGCCAATTAACCTACAAACCTTTGGAGTGTGGGAGAAACCCCTCACAGGTCACGGGGAGATCGTACAAACTCCGTACAGACAAGTAGCCAGGATCGATCCGGGGTCTCTGGCGCTGTAAGCGCTGTGAGGCAGCAACTCTACTTGCTGCGCCACCATGCCACCCAAGGTCTCTCAACTAAACCGAACTAAACTTGGAACAGATAGATGGTTATCATGGACATGATGGGAAAAATGGTCTGTTTCTGCACCATGAGGCCGCAGAGCCACTAACAATTAGTTTAGAACATTGTGGTAAGTGTGAACTTGTGTTTGGTTAAAGGCAATCGGTCTGTGACATAATTAGTGTAAGTTAAGTACCGTACACTTTCTGTATAAAAATAATCTTGTGAGGGCGGTCACGGTGGCGCAGCGGTAGAGTTGCCGCCTTACAGCGCTTGCAGCGCCAGAGACCCGGGTTCCATCCTGACTACGGGTGCTGTCTGTACGGAGTTTGTACATTCTCCCCGTGACCTGCGTGGGTTTTTTTCCGAGATCTTCGGTTTGCTCCCACACTCCAAAGACGTATAGGTTTGTAAGTTAATTGGCTTGGTATAAATGTTTAAAAAACTGTCCCCGGTGTGTGTCGGACTGTGCGGGGATCGCTGGTCGGTATGGGCTCGGTGGGCCGAAGGGCTATGTTTCCGTGCTGTATCTCTAAACTCAAACGAAACTTCAGTCCTCTTCCCTCATCGAAACACTTTATCATATCATATCATATCATATATATACAGCCGGAAACAGGCCTTTTCGGCCCTCCAAGTCCGTGCCGCCCAGTGATCCCCGCACATTAACACTATCCTACACCCACTAGGGACAATTTTTACATTTACCCAGCCAATTAACCTACATACCTGTACGTCTTGTCTCAACTTTAAAACTTAATTCACTCTTTTTGTTCTTTTGTCGAATAATTTTCGCTTTTTATTCCGTAAAGTTCATTCATGGTGTCTGGCATGTGTTTGTGAGACCACCCCGAGGTGATGTGAGAAACCTTCTCAATGCTCTGTTCATCTTGCGGAAAAGGTACTTCCACCGAGCACTCTTGGCTCCTGGCATGTGTGGTTTCAAAGTGCGCAGAATTTTATTTGAACCAACATGATGTACACTAAGTTCACAGCACATCTGCTGTGTCTGCTGTCTACAAAGATAAATGACAGGTTAACATTTGAAATATAAATCCTTCATTTAAAAAAAAATTAATCCTCCTTAAAATCTTTAAGTCGACACAAAGTGCTGGAATAACTCAGCGGGTCAGGCAGCATCTCCGGAGAAATGGAACAGATGATGTTTCGGGTCGTTTCCTGTGCAATGTATTATTTTCCACAATCATGATAGTTCATTTACGTATTTGTGGTTTCTTTATTTTACTTCAGTGTTTCGATATTCTACGTTAAAGAAAAATATGACCAAAATAATCGAAAATGTAAAAGGGCACAAAGTGCTGGAGTAACTCAGCAGGTTACTCCTGGAATGGCGGGACTGTCGTATGTTGAAGGACTGGAGCGACTGGGCTTGTATACACTGGAATTTAGGAGGATGAGAGGGGATCTTATTGAAACATATAAGATTATTAAGGGGTTGGACATGCTAGAGGCAGGAAACATGTTCCCGATGTTGGGGGAGTCCAGAACCAGGGGCCACAGTTTAAGAATAAGGGGTAGGCCATTTAGAACGGAGATGAGGAAAAACTTTTTCACTCAGAGAGTTGTAAATCTGTGGAATTCTCTGCCTCAGAAGGCAGTGGAGGCCAATTCTCTGGATGCTTTCAAGAGAGAGTTATATAGAGCTCTTAATGATAGCGGAGTTAGGGGGTATGGGGAGAAGGCAGGAATGGGGTACTGATTGTGCATGATCAGCCATGATCACATTGAATGGCGGCGCTGGCTCGAAGGGCCCAATGGCCTCCTCCTGCACCTATTGTCTATTGTCTATTGTCTATTGTCAGGCAGCATCTCTGGAGAACATGGATAGGTGATGCTTCAGTTCGAGACCCATCTTCTTTCTACCAATCTTATCTTGCACTCAACATTGTACCCTTTATCCTGGATCCGTACACTGTGGACAGCTTGATTTGAGTTTGAGTTTAGTTCATTGTCACGTGTACCGGTGTTGAGTAAAAAGCTTTTGTTGCGTGCTAACCAGTCAGCGGAAAGACAATACGTGGTTACAACTGAGCCAACCACAGTGTACGGAGAGGATAATTGTGAAAATGTATTGTCTTTTCGCTGACTGGATAGCAGGCAATAAAAAAGTTTTTCACTGTACACATTACAATAATAAAATAAACTGATCAAAAAATTTGACTTCATTCCCAAGCACCTAGTTTCTGCAAGTATTATGCGGGATAGTGAGTTTCTGAGTTTCAATACGATACGATAGAACTTTATTTATCCCAGGAGGGAAAATGATCTGCCAACAGTCATAAAACACAAGATCCGTGAAACATGAAATCAAAGTGACGAGTGGAAAGGATTGGGGATGTGCAAAGATTGGGGGGGAGGGGGGTCAGTTTCAGTCTACCCCACGACAGAAGGGGGCGGAGTTGTACAGTTTGATAGCCACAGGGAAGGAGGATCTCCTGTGGCGTTCTGTGCTGCATATTTATTTCACAAAATGCTGGAGTAACTCAGCAGGTCGGGCAGCATCTCAGGAGAGAGGGAATGGGTGACGTTTCGGGTCGAGACCCTTCTTCAGACTGATGTCAGGGGGGGCGGGATAAAGGAAGGATACAGGTGGAGACAGGAAGATAGAGGGAGAACTGGGAAGGGGGAGGGGACGGGAGGGACAGAGGAACTATCTAAAGTTAGAGAAGTCAATGTTCATACCGCTGGGCTGCAAGCTGCCCAAGCGAAATATGAGGTGCTGTTCCTCCAATTTCCGGTGGGCCTCACTATGGCACTGGAGGAGGCCCATGACAGAAAGGTCAGACTGGGAGTGGGAGGGGGAGTTGAAGTGCTCAGCCACCGGGAGATCAGGTTGGTTAAGGCGGACTGTGCCGCATCTTGGTGGGGCCAGTCTGTTGCTGAAGGTGCTCCTCAGGTTGACCAGTGTGTCACGGAGGGGGTGAGCCGTATTGTCCAGGACGCTCCGCAGTTCGAGGAGCATCCTCCCCTCCAAGACCACCCCCCGTGAATCCAACTCCGCCCCCAGGACGGAGCCAGCCTTGCTGATGAGTTTGTTGATCCTGTTGGCATCCATTGCCTTCGCCCTGTTGCCCCGGCTCACGGCAGCGAAGAAGATGGCACTGGCTACCACCGATTGGTAGAACATCTGCAGCATCTCACTGCAGACGTTGAAGGAGCGGAGCCTTCTTAAACAGTACAGCCGTCTCTGTCCCAACGTCTGTTGTTAGACAAGTACAAAACAATAATGGACCTATACAATGACATAGCCAGGATGGAATGTGTGTTTTAGCATTCCGACTGAAAAAATATTCTTACCTGCTGCATTTGGCAGGACATGTTGGTTTGGGACGGTTAGACGCTAAGTTAAGAGCTGGCATGGGAAAGCTCTGGACACTGTAGAAATAGAATTTTACAAATGTGCTGTATGTTTGGCTGGTGAAATTATTTCAGGAATGGGGGAAACTTTCATCTGTCAAAATGTTCATGGAAGCTTTTCCTTTGGGATACATAGACACGGAAACATAGAAAATACGTGCAGGAGTAGGCCATTCGGCCCTTTGAGCCGGCACTGCCATTCAATATGATCATGGCTGATCATCCACAATCATTGCCCCATTCCTGCTTTTTTCCCCCATGTCCCTTGATTCCGTTAGCCCGAAGAGCTAAAACTGACACTCGCTTGAAAACATCCAGAGAATTGGCCTCCAGTTGCCTACTGTGGCAGAGAATTCCACAGATTCACAACTCTCTGGGTGAAAAAAAGTTGTTCCTCATCTCAGTCCTAAATGGCCGACCCCTTATTCTTAAACTGTGACCCCTGGTTCTGGACTCCCCCCCAACATCGGGAATGTTTTTCCTGCATCTAGCCTGCCCAATCCCTTAAGAGTTTTATGTGTTTCTATAAGATCCCCTCTCATCCTTCCGGTGACTACAAGCCCAGTCGACCCATTCTTTCATTTATATGTCAGCATACATGTGCAGAACAGCAATTTTGACATTGGGTCAATTATTAAAATGTTTCAAAGTACACCCAGGTTTAAGGCTACACTGTGGAACTAGGTCAACAAAATGACCTAGGGGTGAACGAACCAGTGGGCAGGAAGGAACTGCAGATGCTGGTTTAAACCGAAGATAGACACAAAAAGCTGGAGTAACTCAGCGGGACAGGCAGCATCCCTGGAGAGAAGGAGTGGGTGAGGTCTTGGGTCGAGACCCTTCTTGAAACGTCACCCATTCCCTCTCTCCAGAGATGCTGCCTGTCCTGCTGAGTTACTCCAGTTTTTGTGTCTATCTTCGGTGAACTAACCAGCATGGCCCTGTTACAAAGCCCTGTTTACAGGTTAGGTATATCAAAGGTTATTTCTTACACAGGGAGATCCCTAGGCTGTTGCCTGCAAGTCCAATTGACTCCACATAGATTATATACCTGATCCAAGCATAACTCTGATCCAAGAATCAAATTCCAGTGCCAGAAACCACATTTCATTTGCTCCCATTGGATAGAATTCTTGATCCAAGAACAAAATCCATCCCAATTATTTTTGTGTTTAGTAGTCAGCATTAGTGTAAGCAAACTCCTGCCAAGTTCCACTCAGAATTCAACAGTTTCTTTTCAAAGTCAAATAGCTTTTGTGGAAAAAAATATGTTTATGGTAAAAGCTTTCTGTTGGTTTTGCTTATATGCAGTTGGGCTGTGGTGTCGAGAGGCCTGTGTGCCATTTGTTTGATCCACAGTTCCTCAATACTCTGATCCAAGCTGAAATATCTTCGTAAAGTGGTAACTTGCTTGTCCACGTAACCCCTGCACCAGTCAATGTTTTCAACCTAACGTGAGGATTTGTACCTTTGAGGATTTACTCAACATAAAGGAACATGCCGTGGGTGCAGGGATGAACGGCAGATGCTGGTTTAAACCGAAGACGGACGCATTAAAAAACTGGATTCACTCAGCGTGTCAGGCGGCATCTCTGGAGAAAAGATAATGAGAAACAGGGGTAGAATTAGGCCTTCCGGCCCATCTAATCCACTCCGCCATTCAATCATTCTGATCTGTCATGCCAGCCAAGAGAATTAACAGCACGACTAATGTAAGAATTGTAGCCAAACGGAACTATGGTGAGCATTTGGCGTTTAAACCTCAGAGCAGAGAACAAGTATCATTTTATCCATTTATGTGTTTAAAATATTTATATGGGACATCCCAGGTAGGCTGGGGAATTTGTTTACAATGGGTTTCTTCCCTGGGGTCATAAGTTCATAAGTGATAGGAGCAGAATTAGGCCATTCTGCCCATCAAGTCTGTTCCACCATTCAATCATGGCTGATCCATCTCTCCCTCCTAACCCCATTCTCCTGCCTTCTCCCCATAACCCCTGACCCCCTTACTAATCAAGAATTTAGCTTTCTCTGACTTGGCCTCTGACTTGGCCACTGACTTGGCCTCCACAGCCTTCTGTGGCAAAGAATTCTACAGATTCACCACCCTCTGACTAAATAAATTCCTCCTCGTCTCGTTCCGAAAAGAACGCCCTTTAATTCTGAGGGTGTGACCTCTAGTCCCAGACTCTCCCACTGGTGGAAACATCGAGACGGTCTAGACCTAAAACGTCACCTATTCCTTTTCTCCAGAGATGCTGCCTGACCCGGTCAGTTACTCCAGCTTTTCGTGTTTGGTAAAAGAACATTGTTCTTTTCAATTCTTTGAACATTTACAAAGATTCTTCCCTGATTGTACCCACTTGGAGCAATGCAAAAGGAGGGTTTCAAGTGGACCAGTCACGTCACAAGAACAGGTCAATAGCTGGGTATTCAAACACCCTAAAGTACTCTGCAAATGATTTTAAAGTACAAAGTCCGGTCGGCCCACTCGCTCGATGCACTGGAGCAGGTGGATCACTGGAGCATTGACTAACGTCAGAGGTTTATTGAAGACACAACAAACTCAGAACACTTCAGATCCTCAATGTTGCTTTGAAGCAACAACACATTAAGAAGGCAGCAAATGGAATTAAACAGGAAAATTTTCAGATTCGTTTAGTTTAGAGATACAGCGCGGAAACGGGGCCTCTGGTCCATCGAGTTCCGCGGCGACCAGCGATCCCCGCACACTAACGCTATCCTACGCACACGAGGGACAATTTACGATTATATACCAAGCCAATTAGCCTGCACAATTAGCCACGTCCTTGGATTGCGGGAGGAAACCGGAGATCCCGGAGAAAACTCACGCAGGTCACGGGGAGAACGTACAAACTCTGTACAGACAGCACCCGTAGTCGGGATCGAACCCGGGTCCCTGGCGCTGTAAGGCAGCAACTCTACCGCTGCGCCACCGTGCCTCTTTTTGTGACACATTAGTTTAGTTTAGTTTAGTTTAGAGATACAGCGCAGAAACAGGCCCTTCGGCCCACCGGGTCTGCGCCGACCGGCGATCCCCGCACACTAACACAGGATGGGGACATTTTTTTCCACTTACATATTGACACATATTATTTTTGAGCAGGTCCTTCTCAGTAGACTGGCTACGTTGCCATCTTGCAGCGGTGTTACTGAGCCAGCAACTCAGTATTCCGCAGGTCAATTGGTGGCCGCTCGTTATTGAGCTGTGCTCCCTCCTTTCAATTTAAGGGGTGTCGGCAGCGACATCTGACAGCTTCTCCAACATTAGGAAGCGAAATTAGAAGGCTCAGGTCTTGCGTCGTACCACTTAACTGTATTGTGCACAAGTTCACCACCTTCAAGGAGCCATTTGTTAGAGCTCTCCCCCCCACCACATCCCCCCCACCAGCTTTCACTCTCCTTTTAGTACCTGTGTTTGAGAAATTGAAAGGAAATTAATTTGCTCTTGTGTGAAGTATGGGGAGATTTTGACAAATGGTGGGTCCACATATGAACTTGTAACAAGTTTCATTCATTTCCCCTTTCCTCCCACAGACCAATAATTTCTAATGGGATATAAAGTCATGAGCTTTAATACAACCCCCTAATTATTCGCACAAATGTGTATCCATCAGCCGACCACCACAGTGACTAGTGATAAACTGTGAAAGGTGAAAAAAATCTTAAAGTCCTTAATAGCCACAGGTGTAGATTGTTCCAGCGGCTTCAGTGGAGTTTAGAGGTTTATCAACACAGCATGGAAACAGGCCCTTCGGCCCACTGAGTCCATGCTGACCGCCGCTCACCCTCACACTAGTTCGATGTTATCCCAGTTTCACATCCTGCACACGAGGAATAATTTACAGACGCCAATCAACCTACAATCCTCTACGTCTTTGGAGCGTGGGAGGAAACCGGAGCGCCTGGAGAAAGCCCGGGTGGTCACAGGGAGAACGTGCAAACTCCGCACAGATAGTGCCCCTAGTCAGGATCAAACAGGTCCTTCTGCAGTTGCACAGGGCCCTAGTGAGACCACACCTGGAGTACTATGTGCAGTTTTGGTCTCCAAATTTGAGGAAGGATATTCTTGCTATTGAGGGCGAGCAGCGTAGGTTTACTAGGTTAATTCCCGGAATGGCGGGACTGTCGTATGTTGAAAGACTGGAGCGACTAGGCTTGTATACACTGGAATTTAGAAGGATGAGAGAAGATCTTATCGAAACGTATAAGATTATTAAGGGGTTGGACACGTTAGAGGCAGGATTCATGTTCCCAATGTTGGGGGAGTCCAGAACAAGGGGCCACAGTTTAAGAATAAGGGGTAGGCCATTTAGAAATGAGATGAGGAAAAACGTTTACAGTCAGAGAGTGGTGAATCTGTGGAATTCTCTGCCTCAGAAGGCAGTGGAGGCCAATTCTCTGAATGCATTCAAGAGAGAGCTGGATAGAGCTCTTAAGGATAGCGGAGTCAGGGGGTATGGGGAGAAGGCAGGAACGGGGTACTGATTGAGAATGATCAGCCACGATCACATTGAATGGCGGTGCTGGCTCGAAGGGCCGAATGGCCTCCTCCTGCACCTATTGTCTATTGTCTATTGAACCGGGGTCTCTGGCGCTGTGAGGCAGCAACTCTACCGCTGAGCCGCTGGGCTCCCTAGTTTGAGCACTGGTGTTTATTTTCTTCATTTTTGAAACTAGTTAACTTGGAATGGATCACGAATCGACCCAAGTGATCCAATATATGTTTTCAATAACTGTTACTGGGATCCTAAAAACATACTCTCAAAGAGTTTGAAAGACCATTTCATTTGCTCATTGAGATATCACAAGTTGTTTTCAACAAATACCTTTGAATATGTTGAGGGTTGATAGGGAGAAGCATATGGAAGTGTGTCTATATATATATACATATATATAGACACACTTCCATATGGTGGTCACGGGAGGAATGTGTCACAATACACAGTGCATCGCACCCTGCTACGTATGGGGCTGCACACGGAGGACCAACAGCATATTAGGCAGGTGGTCATAATGTTTTGGCTGATCGGTATATATATATCTATACATATATATATATACCGATCAGCCAAAACATTATGACCACCTGCCTAATATGCTGTTGGCCCTCCGTGTGCAGCCCCATACATAGCAGGATGCGATGCACTGTGTATTGTGACACATTCCTCCCGTGACCACCATTAAAATTTTCCGTGACTTGTGCCACAGTCGACCTTCTGTCGGTTCGGACCAGACGGGATAGCCTTCGTTGCCCTCGCGCATCGATGAGCCTTGGGCGCCCAACACCCTGTCTGTCGCTGGTTTGTGGTTTGTCCCTCTTCGGACCACTGTCGGTCGGTACTCACCACTGCTGACCGGGAGCACCCCACAAGCCTTGCCGTTTCAGAGATGCTCTGACCCAGTCGTCTGGCCATAACAATTTGGCCCTTGTCAAAGTCGCTCAGGTCTTTACTCCTGCCCATTTCTGCTGCATACAACACATCAACTTCAAGAGGCACAGAGGCACAGAGTGATACAGTGTGACTATAGACAATAGACAATAGACAATAGGTGCAGGAGTAGGCCATTCGGCCCTTCGAGCCAGCACCGCCATTCAATGTGATCATGGCTGATCATTCTCAATCAGTTCCCCGTCCCTGCCTTCTCCCCATACCCCCTGACCCCGCTATCCTTAAGAGCTCTATCTAGCTCTCTCTTGAATGCATTCAGAGAATTGTCCTCCACTGCCTTCTGAGTCAGAGAATTCCACAGATTCACAACTCTCTGACTGAAAAAGTTTTTCCTCATCTCAGTTCTAAATGGCCTTCCCCTTATTCTTAAACTGTGGCCCCTTGTTCTGGACTCCCCCAACATTGGAAACATGTTTCCTGCCTCTAACGTGTCCAACCCCTTGGGTTGGGTTGGGTGACGTTTCAGTCTGAAGAAATGTCCCATTTCAAAACGTCGTCTATCGATTGCTTCCACAGATGCTGCCTGCATCGTTGAGTTCATCCAGCACTTAGTGTTTTGCCCAGTGGATTATTATTTCATTCACTCACGGGCTGTTGTTTGATTGGTCCTGCAGAATTTTTCAACCCTTCAAATTACATTAACGTTCCACCTGCTTTATTGATTCCACCCAACAATGTAGATTATGCCGGGAATTTTCAGTAAGAACCAAAACTCACGCATCCTTTTCAAGCAGGCTTAGGAAACAACATGTGTAAGAAGGAAGGTAGACACAAAATGCTGGAGTAACTCAGCGGGTCAGGCAGCATCTCTGGAGAGAAGGAATGGGTGACGTTTCAGGTCAAGACCCTTCTTCAGACTTCAGTCGGTTTGCGCAGTGGTCGGGTTGCTGCCTTACAGCGAATGCAGCGCCGGAGACCCAGGTTTGATCCCGACTACGGGTGCTGTCTGTACGGAGTTTGCACGTTCTCCCCGTGACCTGCGCGGGTTTTCTCCGAGATTTTCATTTTCCTCCCACACTCCAAAGACGTGCAGGTTTGTAGGTTAATTGGCTTGGTAAATGTAAAAAAAAAAAAATCGTGCCTAGTGGCTATAGGATGGTGTTAATGTGTGGGGATTGCTGGTCGGCACGGACCCAGTGGGCCTAAAGGGCCTGTATCTCTAAACTCTAAACTACCTTCAACTTTAACCAGCATCTGCAGTTATTTTTCCCCCTATGTGTGTAAGAAGGAACTGCAGATGCCGGTTTACACTGAAGATCGACACAAAACGCTGGAATAACTCAGCGGGTCAGGCAGCATCTCTGGAGAGAAGGAGCAGGTGACCTTTCGGGTCAATACCATCAGTCTGATGATGGGTCTTGACCCGAAACGTCACCTATTCCTTTTCTCAAGAGACGCTGCCTGACCCGCTGAGTTACTCCAGCATTTTGTGTCCATCTTAGGAAGCGATCTGCTGATCACCCAGTTTTCTGAAGCCTATGTATGCATAACAACACTCTTGAACTTGGTTCCTTGTTCGGGAAGCACGCCGTTTTCATTTTGTCCGAGGAATGTGATAAAGCAAATCGTTCTATTTTGATAAAAACGTTTAAGAAAGCAGATATGTAACATTTCACTCCAATGAAATAAACTGATTTTGGGTTTTTTCTAACGCAGTGAGCTATTGACATCTGGAAAGCACTTGACTGAAAGGGTAGTGGAAACAGATTTAATACTATCAGTCAAAAGGGGAATTTGATATAAACTGGGCATGGAAACACTTTACAGGGTTGTGGGGGAAAGAGCAGGTGTGTGTGTGTGTGAATAAACTGTTAGCTTTTTTTTAAAAGAGTTGTCTCAGGTGTGATGATCCGAACGTTCTCCTACGCTGCACCACTGTGGAACATGTTGATTGTTTAACGCAGTTGGTTGTTATGATTTATGGTTCGCTTTTCAGTTTGCACATAAACATTACCGAGTCTTCCAACTACCTCTTTGAAGATGTTGCCAGTTTGAAAGAATTGCTCCCTTTTACGAGAGTTACATCTGCCGTGGAAGGCGTGGAGATTTATGGCCCGGTCGGTAGGAGATCGCTTGGCCCGTTGTGTTCATTCCTGCCAAAAGTGGAGTTTAGGTTAACGCCATTTTCCCGCCCAGTCCTGGTCATTAGCTCGAAATGTACCGACCGTTGGCTAAAAGTGGCGATGGCCGACTGTCGCCATCAACCTTCCTGCCTGCAAGTTTAGTTTAGTTTAGTTTAAGATGGACTCAAACAGGCTGGAGTAACTCAGCGGGACAGGCAGCATCTCTGGAGAGAAGGAACGGGTTCTCTGGAGAGATGGAGAGAGGACAAGGAAGGTTCCCAGGTCGAGATCCTTCTTCAGACAGTTTAGTTTAGAGATACAGCTCTTAAGGATAGCGGAGTCAGGGGGTATGGGGAGAAGGCAGCAACGGGGTACTGATTGAGAATGATCAGCCATGATCACATTGAATGGCGGTGTTGGCTCGAAGGGCCGAATGGCCTCCTCCTGCACCTATTGTATATTGTCTACAGCGCAGAAACAGGCCCCTCGGCCCACCGAGTCCGAATTCATCACCGATCCCCGCACGGGCAATGTGTCTAGGGACAATTTCACATTTACACCGAGCCAATTAACCTACAAAGCTGTACGTCTTTGGAGTGCGGGAGGAAACCGAAGGTCTCGGAGAAAACCCACGCCAGTCACGGGGAGAACGTACAAACTCCGTACAGGCAGCGCCCGTAGTCGGGATTGAACCCGGGTTTCTGGGGCTGTGATGCAGCAACTCTACCGCTGCGCCCCTACATTCTAGATCTCTTATCAAGTGTGGAATGATATGATATTCACAACTTCTCCTCCAGATAACAGAACTTCATGCTTCGAGCTACTGAAACATCTGCTAAAGGAAATGCACCTTTAAATTTAACTTGCCACGACCTCTCATGATTTTATCCACCGCCATTAACCGCCGCCCTTTGCATCCAGCCTCAGAGGGCTGTTCTGTACATTACGGTTAAACCAGGGGATTGTGCTTATGTATGGTGATAGTCTTGCTGAGTTGGGTGCACAAAAAGATTTTTCACTGTACCCAGGTACCTGGGCACCTGTACATGATGAGAAAGAAACCATTGAACATTGAAATCTCAGTCTCAGGTGTTGCAAAGCAGCAACTGTCATATGTTGAAAGACTGGAGCGACTAGGCTTGTATACACTGGAATTTAGAAGGACGAGAGGGGATCTTATCGAAACGTATAAGATTATTAAGGGGTTGGACACGTTAGAGGCAGGAAACATGTTCCCAATGTTGGGGGAGTCCAGAACAAGGGGCCACAGTTTAATAATAAGGGGTAGGCCATTTAGAACTGAGGTGAGGAAAAACTTTTTCAGTCAGAGAGTTGTGAATCTGTGGAATTCTCTGCCTCAAAAGGCAGTGGAGACCAATTCTCTGAATGCATTCAAGAGAGAGCTGGATAGAGCTCTTAAGGATAGCGGAGTCAGGAGTTATGGGGTGAAGGCAGGAACGGGGTGCTGATTGAGAATGATCAGCCATGATCACATTGAATGGCGGTGCTGGCTCGAAGGGTCGAATGGCCTCCTCCTGCACCTATTGTCTATTGTCTATTGTCTATAACTCTACCGCTGCACCACCGTGTTTTCTACTTTGGTTAAAAGTTAAATCAGGCAGTAAGAATTCGCGTCAGAGAAAGTGTTCTCAGCGAGAATCTATTCTCTGACACGAACGCTTACAGCCTGATTTAACTTTTAGCCAAAGTAGAATACACGGTGGCGCAGCGGTAGAGTTGCTGTGTTGCAGCGCCAGGGACCCAGGTTCGATCCTGACTACGGGCACTGTCTGCACTGAGTTTGCACGTTCTCCCGTGTGAATGCATGGATTTTGTGCTCCGGTTTCCTCCCTCATTCCAAAGACGTGAAGGTTTGAAGGTGAATTGGCTTCGGTAAATTGTCCCTAGTGTGTACGATAGAACTAGTGTATGGGTGAGCGCTGGTCAGCGCAGAGTTGATGGGCCGAAGGGCCTGTTTCCACGCTTTGTCTCCAAACTAAACTAAAATGATGTTTATGCATTTGCTGGTTAAATAATTCACCAAGACGCTCTGATTTTACACCAAAGGTTATTGATTAAGTGCTGAAAATTAAAATCAACCCTAATTGTTGCTTGGGGCAATCAATTACATAGAAACATAGAAACATAGAAAATAGGTGCAGGAGGAGGCCACTTGGCCCTTTGAGCCAGCACCGCCATTCACTGTGATCATGGCTGATCATCCACAATCAGTAACCCGTGCCTACCTTCTCCCCATATCCCTTGATTCCACTAGCCCCTAGAGCTCTATCTAACTCTCTTTTAAATTCATCCAGTGAATTGGCTTCCACTGCCTTCTGTGGCAGAGAATTCCACAAATTCACAACTCTCTGGGTGAAAAAGTTTTTTCTCACCTCAGTTTTAAATGGCCTCCCCTTTATTCTTAGACTGTGTGCCCCCTGGTTCTGGACTCCCCCAACATTGGGAACATTTTTCCTGCATCTAGCTTGTCCAGTTCTTTTATAATTGTATACGTTTCTATAAGATCCCCTCTCGTCCTTCTAAACTCCAGCGAATACAAGCCCAGTCTTTCCAATCTTCCCTCATATGACAGTCTGCCATTCCGGCAATTAACCTCAAATCATATATAGAATGATGTCGCATCAATGATCCTGACTAATTGACCATGGACCTGCCCATAAAGTATAAATAGTGATGGGATATTCAGCAGGTCAGGCATTATCTGTGAAGTTAGAAACATATTTAATATTTCAGGGCAAAGATCTTTCATGAGAATCTTTCTGCTTCATGCCTAATTAAGAGGCATTGACTTAAGCTATTTCTCTATCCACAGATGCTGCCTGACCGACTGAGTACCTCAGTAAATGTTATGTTTTCATCTCAAACTTGCAATATTTGTACTTGAGTTGAGTTGCGTTGTGTTGCATGGTGTTGTATTGAATGTTACCTAACGGTACATTATGTTAGGTTATGTTATGTTTCACCATGGAAAACTGTCCTTGAGCCAAACGAGTTCATACCAACCATCGATCACACATTCACACTAGTTCTTATGTTATTCCATTTTCAGATCATTCCCAACACATCAGGGCCAATTAATCTTCAAGCTTGCACATTTATGAGACCATAAGACAAAGGGGCGGAATTAGGCCATTCAGCCCATCATGTCGGTGCTATCATTTGATCACGGCTGATCTACCTTTCACTCTCAACCCCATTCTCCTGCCTTCCCCCCCATAACCCCTGTCACCCAAGATCAAAGTTACAGGAAATAAACTGCTCACTTTCCACTTGGATTTCCAGGCACCTTGTTGCTTTTGAGGCCGTTTTAATTAAGTTTAGGACAACTTAGCAGTGATTGCACCTGCTCCCAATTTTCCTCATTAAGCTACCGAGCCACGTCAAGATAGGTTTTCTGCAAATGTGCAATCGTTTTTTGGGGGGAAAAGGAATAAACAAAAAGCGGAATATGCTGAAAGGGACAGCGACACACGGACACTGAAGTTAGACACAAGATGCTGGACTAACTCAGCGGGCCCGGCAGCATCTCTGGAGAGAAGGAACAGGTGACGTTTCAGGTCGAGTCCCTTCTTCAGACTGAGAGTCAGGGGAGAGGAAAACTAGAGGAATGAAAAGGTACAAAGAACCAAATGACACTGAACTGCAAACATCAACAAGTATGTTTTATTTTTCTTTATTGCAAAAAACTCTGATTATTTTATCAAGGGCTAAAGAAATCAAAACAAAATAAATGTGAGGTTATCCACTTTGGTGGTAAGAATAGGAAGGCAGAGTATTATCTGAATGGTGTCAAGTTAGGAAAAGAGGACGTACAACGAGATCTGGGTGTCCTAGTGCATCAGTCACTGAAAGGAACCATGCAGGTACAGCAGGCAGTGAAGAAAGCTGATGGAATGTTGGCCTTCATAACAAGAGGAATTGAGTATAGGAGCAAAGAGGTCTTTCTGCAGTTGTACAGGGCCCTAGTGAGACCGCACCTGGAGTATTGTGTGCAGTTGTGGTCTCCAAATTTGAGGAAGGATATTCTTGCTATTGAGGACGAATTCCCGGAATGGCGGGACTGTCACATGTTGAAAGACTGGAGCGACTAGGCTTGTATACATTGGAATTTAGAAGGATGAGAGGGGATCTTATCGAAACGTATAATATTATTAAGGGGTTGGACACGTTAGAGGCAGGAAACATGTTCCCAATGTTGGGGGAGTCCAGAACAAGGGGCCACAGTTTAAGAATAAGGGGTAGGCCATTTAGAACTGAGATGAAGAAAAACTTTTGGCCAATTCTCTGAATGCATTCAAGAGAGAGCTAGATAGAGCTCTTAAGGATAGCGGAGTCAGGGGGTATGGGAAGAAGGCAGGAACGGGGTACTGATTGAGAATGATCAGCCATGATCACATTGAATGGCGGTGCTGGCTCGAAGGGCCGAATGGCCTCCTCTTGCACCTATTGTCTATTGTCTATTGTCTAAAAATTGCTGAAACATTGAAAGGTGGCACAGCTTTAAGTGAATACATTGGTGCAGATGAATATTACTTCAACGAGATGCTTTCCAGCATTGCCAGTGAAAGCAAGCTGCCTGTGCCGAACAGTCTTGGGTCGGCAGGGTCCTTGCTTGGAGGTATTCAGTTTAGTTTAGAGATACAGCGTGGAAACAGGCCCTTCAGCCCACCGAGTCTGCACTGACCAGCGATCCCCGCACATTAACACGATCTTACACACTACGGACAATGTACAATTTTCAATGAAGCCAATTAACGTACAAACCTGTACGTACCAGAAGTGTGGGAGGAAACCAGAGCCCCCGGAGAAAGTCCACGCGGTCATGGGGAGAGCTTGCAAACTCCGTACAGACAGCACCCGTAGTCAGGATTGAACCCGGGTCTCATCAATTCTACCGCTGAACCACCAGGCCGCCCACCCCCAGTAGAAAACCCCACTGTTTCTGACAGGAAATCAGAATCTATTCTTAGAAACATAAAAACATAGATAATAGGTGCAGCCGGAGGCCATTTGGCCCTTCGAGCCAGCACCGCCATTCATTGTGATCATGGCTGATCATCCACAATCAGTAACCCGTGCCTGCCTTCTCCCCATATCCCTTGATTCCACTAGCCCCTAGAGCTCTATCTAACTCTCTTTTAAATTCATCCAGTGAATTGGCCTCCATTGCCTTCTGTGGCAGAGAATTCTACAAATTCTCGAACTCTCTGGGTGAAAAAGTTTCTTCTCATCTCAGTTTTAAATGGCCTCCCCTTTATTCTTAGACTGTGTGGCCCTTGGTTCTGGACTCCCCCAACATTGGGAACATTTTTCCTGCATCTAGCTTGTCCTGTCCTTTTATAATTTTATACGTCTCTATAAGATCCCCCTCTCATCCTTCACAACTCCAGTGAATACAAGCCCAGTCTTTCCAATCTTTCCTCATATGACAGTCCCGCCATCCCAGGGAATTAACCTCGTGAACCTCCGCTGCACTGCCTCAATAGCAAGGACGTGCTGAGAAGATCAAAATTGAAATTGAAATTTTGCTTCACGTTGAAGATTGTATTACGAATATTAAGTGAAAGGCATTCTATGGTCTGTGTTTGAAAAGGACTGCCTTCTTCCAGGAAGAATGGTCCAGGCAGGACTATAACTTCATTTGGAAAGGTGCAGGTTTATGTTGCACCTGTATCAAAAGACCACAGGGACCCCCTGTTTCCTTTATCACCATTACTTCTTTTGCATTTCATTCATTTGTTCTATTCATTCATTTGTTCTATTTCTCTCTATATCACTGTCATTATTTCTCTCTTTTCCATTTCCCCTGACTCTCAGTCTGCAGAAGGGTCTCGACTCGAAACGTCACCCATTCCTTCTCTCCAGAGATGCTGCCTGTCCCACTGAGTAACTCTGGCGTTTTGTGTCTATCTTCGGTTTAAACCAGCATCTGCAGTTCCTTCCTACGCCCCCATTTCAGGCCTCAGCGTAATGGAAGCGGAGTGAACTATGAACACAGTGAACTGGTAAAAGTGCAAACCTATTCCCTGCATCCATGGCATCTGTCAGACAAAGTGTTTGCATGTGTGGTAAATTTCGCTGTGAGGATATATTTTTTCATACACCTGTCAAGTAAGATGCAAGTAAGTGGTATCTCAGATGGAATCACGGACTTTAAATGCAGTTAAGCAAACTGCAATGTAAAAGCGTACTAATGTATCCACTTATTTCACATCTGAAGCCTGAATGTTAGAAATAAAGAACTGCAGATGCTGGTTTATACCAGAGATAGACTGGAGGAGGGTTCCGATCGAAAACGTCACCCATCCTGTTTCTCCAGAGGGGCTGCCTGACCCTCTGAGTCACTCGAGCACTTTTTGTCCCTCTCTGAAGCGTGATGTTTAATATAGTAAGACCAGCCGCCCAGTTTAAACACTTTCAAGGAAATTGTAATCAGGAACGGCACGGTGGTGCAGCGGTAGAGTCGCTACCTTACAGCGCCGGAGATCCGGGTTCGATCCTGACTTGTTTGTCTGTATGGAGTTTGTACGTTCTCCCCATGACCTACGTGGGTTTTCTCCGGGTTCTCCGGTTTCCTCCAAAGATGTACAGGTTTGTAGGTCAATTGGCTTAGAATAATTGTAAATTGTCCCTAGTGTGTGTAGGATAGTGCCAGTGTGCGGAGATCGCCGGTCGGCGCGGACTCGGTGGGCCGAAGGATCTGTTTCCACGCTGTATCTCTAAACTAAACTAAACTAAATAGGGAAAAAGGTAGACACAAAATGCTGGAGTAACCCAGCGGGACAGGCAGCGTCTCTGGAGAGAAGGAACGGATGACGTTTCGGGTCGAGACCCTTCTTCAGACTGAGGAAGGGTCTCGACCCGAAACATCACCCATTCCTTCTCTCCAGAGATGCTGCCTGTCCCGCTGAGTTACTCCAGCGTTTTGTGTCTTACCTTCGATTTAAACCGGCATCGGCAGCTCTTTCCTACACATAAATAGGAAAGATCCCGCTTTTTGACAACTTACCATATCTGACCTCAGAATTTGTGTAATGAATTACTTTTAAAAGCAATCAATGTTCCTACAAAGGTGAGCACTGCAGTAAAAGCACACATGAGACATTGCATAGCATGCCAGAAGCATTTTTCCTTTCATTATTCCCTCTCGACGCAAATATGTTTCATATTAAAAATAAATCCCTGGTCGAAAAAGCCAAAAATCCTTAAATTTTGACAGTTAATGGATATCCTATTAAAAATTAAGTGTTCCAAATCCAAACATCCAGAGTCTGCCCTGCAATGTTGTTGCCAGAAGAAGCCTATAGCTCAGTCTTTTCTGACGAAGACCTCCAGTGGAGCAGATAGTGTAAACGACAGGGAACTCGTGACATTACCTGGTGAACAATTCAAAGGCTGGCAGTACTGTAGTAGTATCGCCATCAGTAGGGAACAACTAACTTGGAAACGAAGCACAAAGGTTACTGAAAAGCAAAAAAAAACACTGGAAATATCCAGCAGGTAGACAGAGGTCTAAAAGCTTAAGAGGAGAGGGTGCTGGGAGGGAGGTCAAACCTCTCTCATCTGGACCCTTTTCCACTGTGCAGTTGCCTAAACCGTTGAGTGCATCAATCCACTTCATTTTTTATTCTGGGTGTATAGGATATCTCTCCATGCTTTTAGTTTAGTTTAGCTTTGAGGTACAGCGCCGAAACAGGCCCTTCGGCCCACCGAGTCCGTACCGACCGGCGATCCCCGCACATTAACACGACCCTACACACACTAAGGACAACTTTACACTTGTACCAAGCCAATTAACCTACAAACCTGTGCATCTTCGAAATGTGGGAGGAAACGGAAGATCTCGGAGAAAACCCATGCAGGTCATGGGGAGAAGGTACGAACTCCGTACAGACAAGGACCCGTAGTCGGGATCGAACCCGGGTCTCCGATGCTGTAGGACGATAGCTCTACCGCTGAGCCGCCGTGCCGGCCCATGGATTCAGAGAGAAAGGCTGGAATAACACCAAAGTATTTTGTACCTGTGTCTTGACCAAGAAAGAGAAGGATTCAAAGGAGACACAAAATGCTGGAGTAACTCAGCGGGACAGGCAGCATCTCTGGAGAGAAGGAATGGGTGACGTTTCAGGTCGAGATCCTTCTTTAGACTGTCAGGATTCAGGATTCTTCAGGATTCAAAGTGTTGGATAAGCTAGATATGGAGGCAGAGATATAATGCGTGGGCCCTTAGTTGGGGAGAAGGGGGAACTAACAAAGATTAGCTGTGCTGAAAGTGAACAAGTCACTTGGGTACAGTTGGGATGCATTCGACACTGAGTGGAGATTAGTTTAATTTAGAGATGCAGTGTGGAAACAGGCCCTTCGGCCCATCGAGTCGGCACTGATCAACTATCGCTCAGACACTAGGCTATTTATTACCCGCCCAGCTTACTTCACATCACTGTACACCCCTAACAGGTCCCCACAAAGTACAAACCCCCTCCCCGCTCAGTTTCAGAGTAAAGCCAAGGATGTGAGTCACACTGTATCGGATCCAAACTTAAATTAGGTTGGAGCTCAGAAAGTGGAGAGAGAGGAAAAAAATAGAGATATTAAGGGCTGAAAGACAGATGGAGAAATTATTTACTGCAGTGGTACAAGGAATGAGTGATTTTAAGCATCTCTGGAGAGAAGAAATGGGTGACGTTTCAGGTCAAGACCCTTCTTCAGACTGAGCTTTCCCCCTCTCTCCATCCCTCCCCATCCTAATTCTCCAACCAGTCCGACTGTCCTCCTGACTAAATGTAATCTTTGTGTGCTTCATTGTCACCTTCCCCGAGCTAACAGTGATCTAGTCCACATTTTCCTTCAACCACATCCCCTTTGATTTCTATTTTTCACACCTGACCCTTCCACACCTCTGTGTCTCCCTCTCCCCTGACTCTCAGTCTGAAGAATGGCCTCGACCCGAAACGTCACCTATTCATCCTCTCCAGAGATGCTGCCTGTCCTGCTGAGTTACTCCAGCATTTTGTGTCTATTTTCGGTGTAAACCAGCATCTGCAGTTCCTTCCTACACAGGTCACGGGTAAAAACGTACAAACTTCCCAAATAGACAGATTTCCCAAACAACCTGAAGAAGGGTCTCAACCCGAAATGTCACCCATTCCGTCTCCCAAGAGATGCTGCCTGATCGGCTGAGTTCCTCCAGCATTTTGGGTCTAACTTCGGTGTAAACCAGCACCTGCAGTTCCTTCTCACACAGAGAGTCACTTGCCAAATTGAGAAGTATGTGTAAATTATTTGTTTCAGATTTGAGTTGTTGAGCTTAAGGATAGCGGAGTATGGGGTATGGGGAGAAGGTAGGAACGGGGTACTGATTGAGAATGATCAGCCATGATCATATTGAATGGCGGTGTTGGCTCGAAGGGCCGAATGGCCTCCTCCTGCACCTATTGTCTATCGTCTATTGTTTTGTCTTACAGCATCTGCAGTCTCTTGTGTCTCGATTCCTCTATCTACAGTTTTTTCTCTCCTGTACGACTCCCTTTAAAAAATCTATTGTGTTCCAAAACGTTTATTCACATCCTCTCACATGTGTATGCAGTGCGTTTGACTGCAAAGAACACGAAGTCAAGAAGGATCTGAAGGAGGTAGCGCAGCGGTAGAGTTGCTGCCTTACAGCGAATGCAGCGCCAGAGACCCGGGTTCGATCCCGACTACGGGGGCTGTCTGTACGGAGTTTGTACGTTCTCCCCGTGACCGTGTGGATTTTCTCCAAGATCTTCGGTTTCCTCCCACACTCCAAAGACGTACAGGTTTGTAGGTTAATTGGCTTGGTGTAAGTGTAAAATTGTCCCTAGCGTGTGTAGGATAGTGTTAGTGTGTGGGGACCGCTGGTTCATGTGGACTCGGTGGGTCGAAGGGCCTGTTTCCACGCTGTATCTCTACACTAAACTAAATTGAAAGCTAAAGGGTCCCGATCCAAAACACAACCTTCCATGTTCTCCAGAGATGCTCCTGACCCTTTGAGTTACTCCGGCACTGAGTGCCCTTTTTATGTAAACCAGCATCTGCATTTTCTACATTGTGTTTGACTGCGTTCCTTTGATGAAGCTTGGGATATTTTAACTAACTTAATGTTGCTATACAAATGTGCAATTTGTTGTTTAAAATACATAAATCATTATTGAATGCTGATATATTCAGGTTATACTGTCGTGAATATAGTACCGTGGAGTCATACGGTGTAGAAACAGGCCCTTCAGCCCAACTTGCCCACACCGGCCAACATGTCCCATCTACGCTAGTCCCACCCGCCTGCGTTTGGCCCATATCCCTCCAAACCTGTCCTAACCATGCGCCTGTCTAAATGTTTCCTAAACGTTGCAAAAGTACCGGCCTCAACGACCTCCTCCGGCAGCTGGTTACATACACCTACCACCCTTGTGTGCATAGAACGCCTAGATTCCTATTAAATATTAAACCTATGTCCCCCTCACCTTAACCTTATGTCTCTCTCACCTTAAACCTATGTCCCCCTCACCTTAAACCTATGTTCCTCTCACCTTAAACCTATGTCCCCCTCACCTTAAACCTATGTCCCCCTCACCTTAAACCTATGTCCCCCTCACCTTAAACCTATGTCCCCCTCACCTTAAACCTATGTCCCCCTCACCTTAAACCTATGTCCCCCTCACCTTAAACCTATGTCCCCCTCACCTTAAACCTGTGCCCTCTGGTTCTTGATTCCCCTACTCTGGGCAAGAGACTCTGTGCGTCCACCCGATCTGCTCCTCTCATGATTTGAGGCTATGAAATTCAGCAATCTCTGCATCCAACTGTTATTTGCTACACTTTGTGTACTTTCCGTCTAAGAAGAGGAGAAGAAATGTCACCAAACTTCAAGAAGAGTAAAAACAGGATGTAAATTTGTGACTGGAATTTCCTTCTGCTGCTGCCAGAAGGTGTGTTGGTTTGCAATGGGCAATGAATGAGACTAGTTGTTACTTTGAAAATTTATATGACCTGGTCAAACAAAGATTTTCCTTTTCTCCAATTAAACGTTAAAGAGATTATTTCGGAAATTCAGGAACTGGCCATCAAATTAAAATTAGATTCCTTCCACTGACAAACAGAACCACAAGAATAACTTAAACAAGGGAAGGATATGACTAATGCTGAATTAACGTTCTTGAGATCACTGTGGGAAACCTATATTGCAGTAAGTGGGCGAGAAAGAATTCAGGAGTCTTAACACCAAATTATTATGTTATACATTTTCAAAAATGTCCTCAGGTTTAATCACAAACAGCAAAGACATTAATGGGTCAGCACTGGTTTTCTCTTAAAAAGAGAGAAATCCACATTTCACTCCAGCCTGAGCTGGAGAAACACTGTTGAAGTTACAGAATAAATCTTTTTTTGGGATGAGACACCAAATGCTGGAGTAACTCAGCGGGCCAGGCAGCATCTACGGAGAAAATAGATAGGTGACATCACCCGAAGAAGGATCCCGACAGGAAACGTCACCTAGCCATTTTCTCCAGAGATGTCGCTCGACTCGCTGAGTTACTCCAGCATTTTGTCTCCATCATTGGTATAAACCGGCATCTGCAGTTCCTTTTTAGACAATAGACACCAGACAATAGGTGCAGGAGGAGGCCATTCGGCCCTTCGAGCCAGCACCGCCATTCAATGTGATCATGGCTGATCATTCACAATGTACCCCGTTCCTGCCCTCTCCCCATACCCCCTGAAAGGGATAGGCCATTTAGAACTGAGATGAGGTATAAACCTTTTCAGTCAGAGAGTTGTGAATCTGTGGAATTCTCAGCCTCAGAAGGCAGTGGAGGCCAAGTCGTAAACATTACGATGAAAAAAGTAGGAAAATCTGTCGTGACTTACCAAATCTGAAGAAGGGTCTCAACCCGAAACCATTCCTTCTCTCCTGAGATGCTGCCTGACCTGCTGAGTTACTCCAGCATTTTGTGGGTTAACATATGATGAGCGTTTGGCGGCACAGAGCCTGTACTCGATGGAGTTTTGAAGGATGAGGGGGGAACTCCTTGAAACGTACAGAATAGTGAAAGGCTTGGATAGAGTGGATGTGGAGAGGACGTTTCCACTAGTGGGAGAGTCTAGGGCTAGAGGTCACAGCCTCAGAATTAAAGGGCGTTCTTTTACGAAGGGGATGAGGAGGAATTTCTTTAGTCAGAGGGTGGTGAATCTGTGGAATTCTTTGCCACAGAAGGCTGTGGAGGCCAAGTCAGTGGATATATTTATGGCAGAGATAGATAGATTCTTGATTAGCACTCGTATCAGAGGTTATGGGGAGATGGCAGGAGAATGGGGTTAGGAAGGAGAGATAGATCAGCCATGATTGAATGGCAGAGTAGACTAGATGGGCCAAAGGGCCTAATTCTACTCCTGTCACTTGTGATCTTATGATCTTATGATGAATTGGTTGAAAAATAGAATCACAATACATCTCCATTTACTATACCAGAACATTCAGAATTGCCACTAAGGTTCGCAATCTTAAAAACACTGGAGTTGGAAAGGTTGCGGAGAAGATTCACGAGGATGTTCCCTGGACCTGAAGGACTGAGCTGTGGGGAGAGGTTTGGCCAGTGAGAACAGCACAGAAGATCTTTTAGAGGTGTATAAAATCATGAGGAAATAGACAGGTTGAAAGCATCCCCGCATTAGTAAAAAATACCCCCTGAAGCAATGCACATTCAACAGATCATCAAAGCCTAGTGGACCTCACCAAGCATGGTCATCTCTCAGTCAGGGCACTCTGTGAGATTGTAATTCTATTTAGAACCATGTCTATTAACTAGTTGAAAAATGCTATTGACAACGCAGAAGGGAAAAAACCTTTTCAGTCAGAGAGTTGTAAATCTGTGGAATTCTCTGCCTCAGAAGGCAGTGGAGGCCAAGTCTCTGAATGCATTCAAGAGAGAGGTAGATAGAGCTCTTAAGGATAGCGGAGTCAGGGGGTATGGGGAGAAGGCAGGAATGGGTTACTGATTGAGAATGATCAGCCATGATCACATTGAATGGTGGTGCTGGCTCGAAGGACCGAATGGCCTCCTCCTGCACCTATTGTCTATTGTCTATATGTTCCTGGCTGAAAATAAGGCCCAACAATTCATGTTCATAAGTTGTAAGAGCAGAATGAGGCCATTCGGCCCATTGAGTCTTCTCCTCCATTCAGTCATGGCTGATCTATCTTTCCAAGCCAATCCCCATTCTCCTTCGGCCTTCTCCCCATAACCCCTGATCATATCATATCATATCATATATATACAGCCGGAAACAGGCCTTTTCGGCCCTCCAAGTCCGTGCCGCCCAGCGATCCCCGTACATTAACACTATCCTACACCCACTAGGGACAATTTTTACATTTACCCAGCCAATTAACCTACATACCTTCGAACGAATCATCAATTGATGCTGGGGATGGTGGAGAATGGGGAGACCTGAGAAAATCTAGGGAGAGAAATCTTGGGAACATCAATAGAAAGCCCGTAACTGCAAACAGCAAGATTGCTGGCGGGAGGCTGTGGAACGGACATCAGCTGATGGTCCTGTAAAGGATCCAGCACACAGTATTTATCATGGAACATTCCTATATGGCGCACAGAGTGGCAGAAACGCAGCGTCATTTTAACACAAGCAGCTTGCAGATGGAAGCAGCCCCATTTATCCAGTTGTACTTGTGTAAATATGTCTTCAGCACAACTTTTAAATTAAATAAATTGGTTCAGGCTGCTAAATGTGCCTCTGCACATATTTCCCCTTCGCTCGGGTTACTGCAACACACAATAAGTCGTTTGTTTACAAATTTAAGAAAAAATTGTGAGCTTATGGCGATAGAAATGTAACGTGTAAAGTGCAAAACTGTAAAGGGTGAGTCAGTGGCAGAGTTGCTGCCCTACAGCGCCGGAGACCCGGGTTTGATCCTGACTGCAGACGCTGCGTGTACGGAGTTTGTACGTTCTCCCTGTGACCTGCGTGGGTTTTCTCCCTGAGCTCCGGTTTCCACCTACGCTCCAAAGACAATAGACAATAGACAATAGGTGCAGGAGGAGGCCATTCGGCCCTTTGAGCCAGCACCGCCATTCAATGTGATCATGGCTGATCATTCTCGATCAGCACCCCGTTCCGGCCCTCTCCCCATACCCCCTGACTCCGCTATCCTTAAGAGCTCTATCTAGTTCTCTCTTGAATGCATTCAGAAAATTGGCCTCCACTGTCTTCTGAGGCAGAGAATTCCACAGATTCACAACTCTCTGACTGAAAAAGATTTTCCTCATCTCAGTTCTAAATGGCCTACCCCTTATTCTTAAACTGTGGCCCCTTGTTCTGGACTCCCCCAATATTGGGAACATGTTTCCTGCCTCTAACGTGTCCAACCCCTTAATAATCTTATATGTTTCGATAAGATCTCCTCTCTTCCTTCTAAATTCCAGTGTATACAAACCTAGTCGCTCCAGTCTTTCAACAAAACGGACAGGTTTGTAGGTTAATTGGCTTGGCATTAATGTAAATTGTCCCGTGTGTGTGTAGGATAGTGTTAGTGTGCAGGGATCGCTGGTCGGCGCGGACTCGGCGGGTCGAAGGGCCTGTTTCCGCACTGTATCTCTATGCTAAACTAAACTAGAACTAAAGGCAGGTGTGCAAACTATTTCACAGTGGATATGGCATCAATGCAAAAGCTTGCGTCTCTGTGAAATCCTGTTTACTCCAACGTGGATACCAATTAACATTGTGGCTGCGTTCAATGATCTGTTATACAGAACAGTTATTGAACCTTTGAGAATTAAAACACAACCGTGCCTTATAAGCTTATCATTTTCAGTGCCTTATTCACATCAATGACCTTACTGCACAGTCATTTAAAAGGAATCTTGTGGGAAATACATCAACTGGACATGTGCTTACGTTGTAACTTTTGAATGTCAAGGCAGGCTGTGCTAAACATTCTCAACAGGGCTGAATCAACTGGAGTCACAGAGGCATACAATGTGAATCAGGCCCTTCTAGGAGTTGCCAACTTTCAAACTCCCAAATACGGGACAATGTGACGTCACCACCTACGCCCCACGTGACCTCACCCAGCCAGCGGCCACGTGCTCCCGTTCCACCAATGGCGGCCGCCCGGGCCGGGAGGCGGGTTGCTACGCAACCTCCGTTAGGCGAACACACTCGGCACCGCTCCCCGAACACACTCGGCCCCGCTCCCCGAACACACTGTTAGCCTACACTGTCCGGGCCTACACTGTCCAGGCCTAATACGGGCCAAGGGCAGTCCCATACGGGACAAACAAATTTAGCCCAAAATACGGGATGTCCCGGCTAATACGGGACAGTTGGTAACCCTACGGCCAATTGCCCACACTGACCAACATGCCCCATCTACACTAGTCCCACCTGCCCACACCGACCAACATGCCCCATTTACACTAGTCCCACCTGCCCACACTGACCAACATACCCCATCTACACTAGTCCCACCTGCCCACACCGACCAACATGCCCCATCTACACTAGTCCCACCTGCCCACACCGACCAACATGCCCCACCTACACTAGTCCCACCTGCCCACACCGACCAACATGCCCCATCTACACTAGTACCACCTGCCCACACCGACCAACATGCCCCATCTACACTAGTCCCACCTGCCCACACCGACCAACATGCCCCATCTACACTAGTCCCACCAGCTTTCAGACTGAAGAAGGGTCTCGACCCGAAACGTCACCCATTCCTTCTCTCCAGAGATGCTGCCTGACCTGCTGAGTTACTCCAGCATTTTGCGATACCTTCTATTGGTTTGGGTTTCATTGCCCGCCTACTACATTCCACGTGACTTTCCCCTGCTGAACTGTTACTGACTTGCCTTGGCTGCTGAATGGCAGAGTTCTCGTCCAACTGTCCAGGTGAGTGTGCGGAGTGTCACGGGTCCAAATGGTCTGTCAGGAACATGGTACAGAACAGAACAAAACACTGGAAGCAGGTAGGGGCAGACAAGGGAAGAAAGCTCCAATCCAAAGTCAGAACTCCAAGTACTGCTTCTTGTCTGAATGTATTTTCTGGGCAAGTTTCTGGCGGGGTGATTAACAAAAATAACGTGAAACTTATATTCGGAAACGAATCGGACGTTTTTAAAGTCCTGCCAATAATCTTGGCAAAATAAAGGCTGAACCTTGTCAACGGTTTAGGTTATTTGGTGCCTGCGTGTGCATAATGCCGGAATAATGCATAACCTTGAGATCCAATTCCGTACGATTGAAAAATTCCCAATGAACAAGGCTGGTGGACATTTCCAGTGAAGTGTGAGAGATCTACATTTCTCTGGAATTTCCTTTTATACAACATTTTGTTTTCACTCAGAAGCAGTTCAATTGCCTTCGAGTCTCCGGTTTAAGATTCTTTTTTTTTTAAGATTCCCTTTCATCGAAGCTTGAACGGAATTACAGTAATGGATCACTCGTCACTTTGAGCGTTTACTTTGCCAGCTGGTCATAAAGCTAATTAGTTGTTCATTGGGGAAATATGAAATGTATTTCTAGCTCATTGCTCACTGGATCCTTCTATGTCCTGAGGGTATCTCAAGACAAAAAGAGTCCAATTATTCACCTGAGAGTTACTTAGTACATTTTCAGAGGCCGACTACCTTCACCTGTCTCATGGTGGTCATGACTTTATCTTGATGTCTGAGGTTTAGTTTAGTTTAGTTTAAGTTAGAGATACAGCGCGGAAACAGGCCCTTCGGCCCACCGTGTCTGCGCCGAGCAGCGATCCCCGCATTCTAACACTATCCTGCACACTCTAGGGACAACACCGCACTCTAACACTATCCTGCACACTCTAGGGGCGGCACGGTGGCGCAGCGGTAGAGTTGCTGCCTTACAGCGAATGCAGCGCCGGAGACTCAGGTTCGATCCCGACTACGGGCGCCGTCTGTACGGAGTTTGTACGTTCTTCCCGTGACCTGAGTGGGTTTTCTCCGAGATCTTCGGTTTCCTCCCACACTCCAAAGACGTACAGGTTTGTAGGTTAATTGACTGGGTAAATGTAAAAATTGTCCCTAGTGTGTGTAGGATAGTGTTAATGTGCGGGGATCGCTGGGCGGCGCGGACTCGGTGGGCCGAAGGACCTGTTTCCGCGCTGTGTCTCTAAAGCTAAAAAAAAATCTAAATTTTACGTTCATACCGAAGCCAATTAAGTACGTCTTTGGAGTGTGGGAGAAAGCCGGAGCACCTGGAGAAAACCCACGCGGTCACGGGGAGAACGTTCAAACTCCGTACAGACTGCACCCATGGTGAGGATCGAACCCGGGTCTCTGGCTCTGGAAGGCAGCGACTCTCCCAGCAATACAAGTGTTCAGGCTAATTTACAAATGCTCAGCTAAGGAAACATCCCATGTATAGATGCATGGAGCTCAATGTGTCGTTCATGTTTGGGGCAATTTAAGTGACAGGAAATTATCCCTTCCAAGGGTAGGGAACCTGAGTATCTCCTCTTGACATGCAATGGTGTTACCATAACCAAATCTCTCATTGGGGGATGGGTGTCCATGAGTCACAGTAGCAGGATTAGTCCAATCGGCCCATTAAGTCTATTCCACCATTTAATAATGGCCGATCAACCTTTACCTTTCAACTCCTTTCTCCTGCCTTCTCCCCATAAACCCTTGACATCCGTACTAATCAAGAACCAATCAACCTCCACCTGCACCAGTGTGACTGCATCCTCTCCCTTGGTTAGAAACTACCATTGTTATTTGGCTGGGAAACACCGATCAGCCAAAACATTATGACCACCTGCCTAACATGCTGTTGGTCCTCCGTGTGCAGCCCCATACGCAGCAGGGTGCGATGCACTGTGTATTGTGACACATTCCTCCCGTGACCACCATTAACATTTTCTGTGACTCGTGCCACAGTCGACCTTCTGTCGGTTCGGACCAGACGGGATAGCCTTCGTTGCCCTCGCGCATCGATGAGCCTTGGGCGCCCAACACCCTGTCTGTCGCCAGTTTGTGGTTTGTCCCTCCTCGGACCACTGTCGGTAGGTACTCACGAACTGCTGACCGGGAGCACCCCACAAGCCTTGCCGTTTCAGAGATGCTCTGACCCAGTCATCTGGCCATACAATATGGCCCTTGTCAAGGTCGCTCAGGTCTTTTTACTCCTGCCCATTTCTCCTGCATCCAACACATCAACCTCAAGAACTGACTGTTCACTTGCTGCCTAATATATCCCACCCCTTGACAGGTGCCATTGTAACAAGATAATCAATGTTATTCACTTCGCCTGTCAGTGGTCAGAATGTTTTGGCTGTTCGGTATATATCTCTCTCCCTGTCTGTAAATTGTTACAGATAGAAAAACCATGGGAATAATTACATCCAGTGCTAACTTTCAATGTTGTCCAATTCACTCACCCAGATGTGATCTCTGCTCATTCCTGTTAATAGGAACATCTGTGGGATTTTCTTCAAATATGTATTTGATCATCAAATTTCTCTGAACCTCACGGACAATCGTTTACGTGTTGGAATAGATGAGATCTGAACTAATTTCTACGATTCTCTTCAGCTGCCAAAAACAAAATGCATATTTGGACAATAGAAAATCTACACTGCTCATAATTATTACATCTGGCCATTACCCTGACTCAAGACAAAACAACTCAAATCTGAAGAAAACAAAAGAAAATTACATGTACTTCTCAGTATGGAAATTGGCTCTTTAACGCTGTGCAGGAAGGAACTGCAGATGCTGGTTTATACCAAAGACAGACAAAACAATGATGGAGTAACTCAGCAGGTCAGGCAGCATCTCTGGAGAGAAGCACTCTTTCACACTGTTGCAGCAGCTAGTGCCATGTGAGGTCTTGAAGAAACGTGAATCATTCGTTCATTTCTGTTTAATACTGTGTCGATGCTAGTTTGTGGAGCAATTCCATTCATTCTCACTTTTTGGATGATGAAAGAGAACACTCAATAAATCTGTAAGAGAGAATAAGCTTCAAAGAATAAGCTACAGCACCAGAAATACGGGTGTGATCCTGACTGCGGGCGCTGTCTGTACGCAATTTGTACGTTCTCCCCGTGACCTGCATGGGTTTTCTCCAGGATCTCCGGTTTCCTCCCATACTCCAAAGACGTACAGGTTTGTAGGTTAATTGGCTTCGTATAATTGTAAATTTTCCCTAGTGTGTGTTGGTTGGTGTAAATAGACAATAGACAATAGCAATAGGTGCAGGAATAGGCCATTCGGCCCATCAAACCAGCACCGCCATTCAATGTGATCATGGCCGGTCATTCACAATAAGTACCCCGTTCCTGCCTTCTCCCCATACCTCCTGACTCCGCTATCCTTAAGAGCTCTCTCTAGCTCTCTCTTGAATGCATCCAGAGAATTGGCCTCCACTGCCTTCTGAGGCAGAGAATTCCACAGATTTACAACTCTCTGACTGAAAAGGTTTTTCCTCACGCGCGGTGATCGCTGGTATATGCGGACTCGGTTGGCCGAAGGCCCTGTTTCCGCGCTGTATCTCTAATCTAAACCAAGCTGAACTCGTCAATGCCGCACAAAATGACCCATCTAAGCTCGTCCCATTAGCCCAAAGACCAATGGCAGTCGTCTTTCTGCTGCAGTTATTGATGGGAATGGCACAGATAAATACCATATGATTGCCACCAGAAGTCTACTTTTCTGGATGGCAATATATTCAGCATCTTTCATAAGCTGCCAGGCTCTCCTGTCCACAGACCTCTTCAGTGGACCTCAAACTGTCTGAAGGTTTGATCTAAATGGATAGAACATCTGTTAATAACTGACTGACAACCATTTATCTCCACTCCCCCCCCCACTGCCATTAACTTTTGTCTTGGCAAAATAATGTCAGCTTTAAATCAAACTTAATGTTTTGCAGAAAAGCAAAGGAACAATCGTTTGGAAATATAATATACATTTTAAAAAAATCATTTCCATAAGTGTAACCAGATGTAATCAAATGTTGTCAAGCACTTCCAATGATTGTCAATGACATCGCAGTCTGTCGTGAATGTTTACTGAGACTAGTTGAAATAATAATTAGCAAACTGAGATACTGTAGCGTTCTACTGGACATTGGTGTAATGTGGTGTTCCATCAATGATCTACTATGTAGGAAAATAACTGCAGATGCTGGTACAAATCGAAGGTATCACAATATGCTGGAGTAACTCAGCAGGTCAGGCAGCATCTAGGAGAGAAGGAATGGGTGACGTTTCGGGTCGAGACCCTTCTTCAGAACCTTCTTCAGACATCTACTGTGATGTGAAGAGTAGCACAGGTTTTGTGATCTGAAAGTTTTGTGGACTTCTAATCCGAAGAAGGGTCTCGACCCGAAACGTCACCCATTCCTTCTCTCCGGAGTTGCTGCCTGTCCCGCTGAGTTACTCCAGCATTTTGTGTCCATCTTCAGGTTCAAACCAGCATCTGCAGTTCCTTCCTGCACATGGCCAAGTTTTGTGCTTCGTGTGTGACCTTTTGGTTTGGGGAAAAGACAAATCAAAGGAAATCTTCTCGGCTCACAGGAGAACATGAATCGCTCTACGCTCAATAGAGTCATGGTTTTCATTTCGGGAAAGGGGACAGCCATTTTGCACACTGTAAGAGCCCACAATCTGCACTGAGAAGACCGACCGTTACAGTTCTGTTCGTTGGAAGTTTGTTGCTGATCTTTGAACATTATCATGGGCTCTTTCGCCTGAAAGAACCAGTCAACATCTCATTCTTGGCTAAATACCACCAGCACCTAGAAAGACACAAAGTGCTGGGTGGCAATGATTCTCCAAAACTCAAATCCTCTCATTATGAAGGCCAACATGCCATTGGCTTTCTTCACTGCCTGCTGTACCTGCATGCTTACTTTCAGTGACTGATGTACAAGGACACCCAAGTCTCTTTGCACCTCCCCTTTTCCTAATTTGACACCATTCAAGCGGCACGGTGGCGCAGCGGTAGAGTTGCTGCCTTACAGCGAATGCAGCGCCGGAGACTCAGGTTCGATCCTGACTACGGGCGCCGTCTGTACGGAGTTTGTACATTCTCCTCGTGACCTGCGTGGGTTTTCTCCGAGATCTTCGGTTTCCTCCCACACTCCAAAGACGTACAGGTACGTAGGTTAATTGGCTTGGTAAATGTAAAAATTGTCCGTAGTGGGTATAGAATAGTGTTAATGTGTGGGGATCGCTGGGCGGCGCAGATCCGGTGGGCCGAAGGGCCTGTTTCTGCGCTGTATCTCTAAATCTAAATCTGAAATCTAAATAATCTGCCTTCTTGCCACCAAAGTGGATAACCTCACATTTATCCACATTATACTGCATCTGCCACGCATCTGCCCACTCACCCTGCAGCTTCATAGCATCCTCTTCGCAGCTCACACTGCCACCCAGCTTTGTGTCATCCGCAAACTTGGCGATGTCACATTTAATTCCTTCCTCTAAATCGTTAATATATATTGTAAATAACTGGGATCCCAGCACTGAGCCATGTGGCACCCCACTAGGTGTCGAGATCCTTCTTCAGACTGAGAGTCAGGGGAAAGGGAAAGGAGTGGTATAGACAGTGATATAGAGTGGTATAGACAGTGATATAGAGTGGTATAGACAGTGATATAGAGAGGTATAGACAGTGATATAGAGTGGTATAGAACTAATGATATAGAAACATAGAAACATAGAAAATAGTTGCCGGAGTAGGCCATTCGGCCCTTCGAGCCTGCACCGCCATTCAATATGATCATGGCGGATCATCCAACTCAGTAACCTGTACCTGCCTTCTCTCCATACCCCCTGATCCCTTTAGCCACAAGGGCCACATCTAACTCCCTCTTAAATATAGCCAATGAACTGGAATATGTAAAAAAAGAAACAGATGATTATTCGCTGTGGCCCGGGCAAAATGAGTTCAGACATATATATATAAATAAAATCTCTCTATATATATATATGTGTGAGTGTGTGTGTATATATGTGTGTATATGTGTGATATATATGTGCGTGTGTGTGATATATATTTGTCCCTCCCTCAGTGATAGATGTGAGAGATGTTACTAGTTGCCATAGCTTCAAGGAAAATCCCTTGAGGTCCTCTGGGTGTGTTTATTCAGATCACTTTCTCATGAGTACATTTAACTAATCAACATTTGAGAACAAATTCAAGACAATCATCGTTTCTGCAGTTAAGAATCACAACATATTCATTGCATTGCAGTGCGATCACTGGCTTGAGATCGGCACCTGGTTTTTATGCAGTTTATTACATTCAGTCATCCTATAAAACTCAGCCTGGCATCTTTACTAGATTTGTGAGGAATTGAGACTTATGCGCTAAACAGTGGAAGCATCTGATAAGACAACATCGTCAGGAACTAATAGCATGATTAGATTCAAATATCACACAATCACAGTCACAATCATACTTTATTAGCCAAGTATGTTTTGCAACATACGAGGGACTTCATTTGCCGTACAGTCATTACATTAAAAAGCAACAGGACACACAAAATACATTTTAACATGAACATCCACCACAGTGACTCCTCCACATTCCTCACTGTGATGGAAGGTGAAAAAAAAAGTTCAGTCTCTCCCTTTTTTATCCTCCAGCGGTCGGGGGCCTCTAACCTTCCGTTGACGGGACGATCTTGACTCCCGTAGCCCACGGTGGGCCTTCCTCACCGGGGCGATCAAGCTCCTGCATCGGGGGGGGGGGAATCTCAGCTCCCCCGTGCCGAGCGATTTGACCTCAGGTCGGGATTAGTCGAATGTCGTGCGGCTTTGGAGCTTCCCGACGTCGGTCTCAACCCGAGACTGCGAGCTCCGCGATGTTGAAGTCAACGAGGCATACAACCAGTAATATTTAATCAGGAGGACAATGAAACTAGTCGGAGAACTAGGATTGGGGGAGGGAGTTTGTGTTTGTGTTACGTAAGGTATTTTGTGAGACCTGATGGAGCATTGTGTGCTGTATTGGGCTCCTTATTTAAGTAAGGATGTAAATGGTGAGGAAGCAGTTGAAAAAAGAATTACTCGACCAATGCCTGGAATGAGGGTATTGCATTATCAGGGAAGCTTGCACTGGCTTGTTTTGTCTCCACTGGTGTTTAGAACAAGACGATCAAAAGTGTGGCACGGTGGCACAGCGGTAGAGTTGCTGCCTTACAACACTTGCTGCGCCACAGACACAGGTTCGATCCCGACTACGGGTGCTGTCTGTACGGAGTTTGTACGTTCTCCCTGTGACCACATGGGTTTTCTCCAAGATCTTCGGTTTCCTCCCACACTCCAAAGACATGCAGGTTTGTAGGTTAATTGGCTTGGGTTTGTATACTTGGTATAAGTGTGAATTGTCCCTAGTTTGTGCAGGTTTGTTTTAATGTGCGGGGATCGCTGGTCAGTACGGACTCGGTGGGCCGAAGGGCCTGTTTCCGCGCTGCATCTCTAAACTAAACTAAACTCAACTAAACATGCACGATACTGAGGGGGTCTTGACAGGTGGAGAAGTTGTGTCATCTTGGACGAAGATTAAAAATTTGGGATTACTGTATAAAATAAGACAGAGGTGAGGCCAAGTTTCACTCAGGTGAGTGTGAGTTTGAGTTTGAGTTTAGCTTTTTATTGCTATGACTGTATGGCAAATGAAGTTCCCTGTATGTTGCAAAACATACTTGGGTAATAAAGTATTATTGTGATTGTGATTGATTGATTATTATGTGTATCGAGGTACAGTGAAAAGCTTTGGCTGCGTGCTAACCAGTCGGTGGGAAGACAATACAAGATTACAATCGAGCCGTCCTCAGTGTTCAGATACATGATAAAGGAGATAACGTGAGTGGTTAAAGTAAGAAATGCTGAAGATGGAGCAGAGATTGTAAAAGAGTGGAGCGATTGCATTGCGTCATTGCAGATCCACTTCTGTGACCAGCACACAAAGAGTCCCTTGGCTTGGGTGCCATTTTGGTGCTGGTTCGAAGGCCCAAATGGCCTACTCCTGCGTCTATTGTCTATTGCATGAGCGTGAGATGGAATGGGTTGGAATTTACTTCCTCAAAGAATGGTGGAGTATTTATAAGGTAGAGGTAATTTCTTGACGAGCAAGAGTGTAAAAGATCACAGCAGGTAGAAAGAGTGCGGAATTGAGATTATAATTGAGATCGGTCTGAAGAACGGTCTCGACCCGAAACGTCACCCATTCCTTCTCTCCTGAGATGCTGCCTGACCTGCTGAGTTACTCCAGCATAAATAATATGTGAATAAATACCTTCGATTTGTGCCAGCATCTGCAGTTATTTTCTTATATTAAATCAAGCATGATCTTTATGAAAGGTGGTGCCTAATTGTCCTAGAATCTGCGGGCCAGAACTTGCGTGTCATAGTCATAGAGTCATAGAGTCTTACTACATGGAAATAGGCCCTTCGGCCCACACTGGCCAACATGTCCCATCTTCACTAGTCCCACCTCTCCGTGTTTGGCCCATGTCCCTCCAAACCTGTCTTATCTATAGTCCCTGCCTCAACAACCTCCTCTGACAGCTCGTTCCATGCACCCACCACCCTTTGTGTGAAAAAGCTGCCCCTCAGATCCCTATTAAATCTTTTCCCCATCACCTACTCTGGGCAAGAAACTCCATGCATCTACCCGATCTATTCCTCCCATGATTGTATACACCTCTGCAAGATCAGACCTCGTCCTCCTGCGTTCCTGTGTGCTCATGGGGGTGTTAGTATGCAATCCCTTATCACCAGTATCCGAGGGGGGTCGCAGTGGACTGGAAACGTAACTGGATTGCAGCTGTCGGAGTGAAAAGTACATTCCATCTGAAGGCTTTTGTTCTTGCTGCCAGCCAGATGTTGAGCTTCTGATGAAAAACCACATTTGCTTTGATGAGAACAACTGCAACAATTCACAAGACGTTTGACTCAAGCCAAGCCGAAGCAGTCTGCCTACTGTTCGCCAGGTCTACACCGGTCGTTCCCCGCACTGGCGGCTCACGGTGGCCGCCAAACTTTCCCAACTGCAATTTTCAATCTGACTGCCCAATGCCTCTTCAAAGTAGCTACCTTTGGTGTCTCGAATGGACGCAGCAGGAGCACGGAGCGCGCCAACATCTTTCCATCCAACTTGGAGAGCGCTCTGACCTGGAACGGTCATCCATCGTCACCGAGCCAAAATCTAACCAGCTCCAAATTAACTCCAATCTCTCAACAAGGCGGTTCACCACCAGCTCCTTGCGATGAGCAACAAAAAGAGAATCATTGCCATCCCAAGATCAAATATTGGATAAACAAAAGAAAGGAGAAACCTTATGCGACCGAAGGCAGCCATTAAGAACACAGTTTCTTCCAGTCTCATTTACGTTGGTTTACTTTAGAGATACAGCGCGGAAACAGACCCTTTGGCCCACCGAGTCCAGCGATCTCTGCACACTGTCACTATCCGACACACACTAGGGACTATTTACATTTGCACAGAGCCAATTAACCTCCAAACCTGCACTTCTTTGGAGTGTGGGAGGAAACCAAAGATCTCGGAGAAAACCCACGCAGGTCACGGGGAGCACGTACAAACTCCGTACAGACAGCACCCGTAGTCGGGATCGAACCCGGGTCTCTGGCGCTGTAAGGCAGCAACTCTACCGCTGCGCCACCGTGCCGCCCCAATTTCCTTTCACTCTTTGATAAATGGGTCCTTTATTCAATTCATTTCCATTCCATTCTGAGAAAAATGTAATGCTGAGTATGAATTTGTCGGAAGATGTTTCCGAGGTAATATTTTGTACGGTAGATTCACTGGTAACCGATTGCAGCTGTGGGCATATGTGACAGGGACAGATGTGGACCCTACTCTCTGTGGCCGAGGTTGCTCTGGAAGGGCTACAGTTTTGGCTGAAGGTAGACACAAAATGCTGGAGTAACTCAGCGGGACAGGCAGCATCTCAGGAGCGAAGGAATAGGTGACGTTTCGGGTCGAGACCCTTCCTCAAACTTCAGACGATAGTTTTGGTGTTGGGTTCCGACGAACCGATCGGGACTTTCCACAACGCAATTCTTTCTCCTCAGCGATCCCCGAACTATAGAGGCCAGTTCGGTCGAACGCGTTCCGGAAAAGAGGTGCACACGCTGGGAGAGGCTCTGCAGAAATCTTTTGCTGCTGGAAATCATGGAGTGATTTAAACAGAAAGGTCAAGATACAGCTGCAGCAACTTTTATGTTTCTGGCATAAACCTGTACGTCTGGTTTACAAGCGAGCATCAATTATCTTGCTCGTTCTCAGCAGAGGGGGGCAGGAGATTGATCTCCCGTTGCTTACAAGGGGTGGATTCCAACACAAAGTGAGCCATCTTCGTCCAGCCAATTGGTCGTAATGATTCTTGGCGTTGACTCCATTCAGGAGCATGAGATATGTCTCCTTTGATCTTCCATTTTCCACTGCAGGTTGGCTTCAGTCTTTGAACCGCAGGGAATAGGTCAGATGTGAACAAGTAGGAATTAATTTTCTCCAGATTCCTTTAGCTTTATGGTCCCGTCCTGTGATTCTTACAGCCCAAATACCCTGCTGGAAACTTAAACGGTGAATGAAACTGTGGAGTGACCTTAAATGGAAAAAAGGTGGCACATCCTTCCCTGCCATAAATCCTCTCAATTGTATCTTCGGTGCTGACTGAAGAAGGGTCTCGACCCGAAACGTCACCCATTCCTTCTCTCCCGAGATGCTGCCTGACCTGCTGAGTTACTCCACCATTTTGTGAATAAATACCTTCGGTACTGAAGGTATCCCATTCGGCAAAAAGGCATAGAAGTGGGAAAAAGAACTGGCATGATGATTTCTGTGTCATTGACATTAATCCCAGTTTAGGCTTCTTTTGCTTTTTTATGGGGAACGCTTTCTTCTTAGTTTAGCTCAGTTTGGAGATACAGTGGGGCAAACAGGCCCTTTGGACCACCGAGTCCACAACGACCAGCGATCCCCGCACACTTACACTATCCTACACACACTGGGGACAATTTTACACACGCACCAAACCAATTAGCCTCCAAACCTGTACGTCCTTGGAAGGCAGGAGGAAACCGAAGATCTCGGAGAAAACCCACGCAGGTCACGGGGAGAATGCACAAACTCCGTTCAGACAGCACCCGTAGCCGGGATCGAACCCGGGTCTCTGGCGCTGTGAGGCAGCAACTTTACCGCTGCGCCACCATGCCACATTTTCTCTGCAGGAATATGTCTGCTTCGGTTGACTGATGGAACATGAAATAATTGTTGGGGCTGAATGAAAATGGTGATCCATGGAGAAAATAATTCTTGGGATTCGATGCTTCCCGGGCTGAGAGCTCTTCAAGAAGCAGTTTGTGGTTTACCACAGTTTGATGGAAGTTTCATTGCCCGATCTTAAGTTGGAAAACTTCAAGCAATTATTCTTTTCATCGTCTCCGCATGTGACTGTTTCCTCTTAGTAGCTCTAATGGTGGGGAATGGCCCAGTTCAGTTTATTGTCACATGTACCGAGGTACAGTGAACAGCTTTTATGTTGAGCGCTATCCAGTCAGCGGAAAGACAATACATGATCACAATCGATCCATTTGCAGAGTATAGATAGATACATGATAAGGGAATTACGTTTAGTGCAAGTTAAAGCCAGCAAAGTCCTGTCAAGGATAGTCCGATGGACGTGAAAGAGGTAGATAGTAGTCCAGCACATGGTAGGAAAGAGACTTTTTTTGCTTCTGATCGTCTCTGAATACCTCTGAGGAATTATAGAATTTGCTTGTAATTTTGACCAAGGGACGGGAAAGGCAATATTGGGATGGATTAAATGTATAACCGCAAGAAACATCATCCGTTAGAGTTTACAATCATTTTCTTCAGTTTTTAAATGTTTTAAATCTCATCTCCATTCTTCATGCAGCCTTTTCTTGGACCTCCTGTGAAGTACCAAATCGATTGAGAAATGGTAGTTTGTTACGACTCAGATTTTGATACCGCACAGTGGCGCGGCGGTAGAGTTGCTGCCTCACAGTGCCAGAGACCCGGGTTCGATCCTGACTACCGGTGCTGTCTGCACGGAGTTTGTACATTCTCCCTGAGACCGCATGGGTTTTTTCCAGGAGCTCTGGTTTCCTCTCACACTCCAAAGACATGCAGGTTTGTACATGAAATTGCCTCATGTAAATTGTTCCTAGTGTGCAGGATCGAACTAATGTAGACAATAGACAATAGGTGCAGGAGGAGGCCATTTGGCCCTTCGAGCCCACACCACCATTCAATGTGATCATGGCTGATCATTCTCAATCAGTACCCCGTCCCTGCCTTCTCCCCATACCCCCTGACTCCGCTATCCTTAAGAGCTCTATCCAGCTCTCTCTTGAATGCATTCAGAGACTTGGCCTCCACTGCCTTCTGAGGCAGAGAATTCCACAGATTTACAACTCTCTGACTGAAAAAGTTTTTCCTCATCTCCGTTCTAAATGGCCTACCCCTTATTCTTAAACTGTGGCCCCTGGTTCTGGACTCCCCCAACATTGGGAACAGGGGCAGACCCAATGGGCCGAAGGACCTGTGTCCTCTGTGTATCTCTAAACTAAACTACATCTGCTAGTACTCAATTTTAAATGAAGCCACAAAAGATGCTTGAATCTTGAGCAAAGAACAAACTGATGGAGTACCTCGAAGGTAGACACAAAATGCTGGAGTAACTCAGCGGGTCAGGTAGCATCTCGGGAGGGAAGGAATGGGCGACGTTTCGGGTCGAGACCCTTCTTCAGACTGATCATTGAGTTATTGGAGTAACTCAATGAGTCAAGCAGCACCTGTGGAGGTTGAATGGACAGACATTAAACTGAATTAGTCCTCACCTGAACACAGCTCCCGGGATAAAAGAACCATGGAATATATTTGCAAAGATAGACACAAAAAGCTGGAGTAACTCAGCGGGACAGGCAGCATCTCTGGAGCGATCGTGCAGAACTCTCGTCAGAGAGAGGAGGGAAACTGCTTCAAAGTGGACATACCTTGAGGAGATTTCACAGTGGAAGCAGATGAAATGTGTCAGAATATATTTGCAATATTTGAAACAGGTTTTACCAACTCTTACCTGCCAGCTTTTAATCCATATTCCTCCATTCCCTGCATATCCATATGCCAAACCAAAAGTCTCTTAATCTGAATGCAAATGTTAGTTTAGTTTAGTTAAGTTTAGAGATACAGGCCCTTCGGCCCACCGAGTCCGCACCGACCAGCGATCCCCGCACACTAACACTATCCCACACACGCTAGGGACAATTCACATTTACAATTGTAAGTTGTACATTTGTACGTTTACATTTGTAAATTGTAAATTGTACATCAGTCTGAAGTAGGGTCTCGACCCGAAACGTCACCCATTCCCTCTCTCCCAGATGCTGCCTGACCCGCTGAGTTACTCTAGCATTTTGTGATACCTTGTGATACTTTACAAGGTACATTTATACCAAGCCCAATTAACCTGCAAACCTGTACGTCTTTGGAGTGTGGGAGGAAAAACGAAGATCTCGGAGAAAACCCACGCAGGTCACGGGGAGAGCGTACAAATTCCTGTTGTTGTTGAAATGAATGTTATAGACAATAGACAATAGGTGCAGGAGGAGGCCATTCAGCCCTTCGAGCCAGCACCGCCATTCAATGTGATCATGGCTGATCATTCTCAATCAGTACCCCGTTCCTGCCTTCTCCCCATACCCCCTGACTCCGCTATCCTTAAGAGCTCTATCCAGCTCTCTCTTGAATGTATTCAGAGAATTGGCCTCCACTGCCTTCTGAGGCAGAGAATTCCACAGATTCACAACTCTCTGACTGAAAAAGTTTTTCCTCATCTCAGTTCTAAATGGCCTACCCCTTATTCTTAAACTGTGGCCCCTTGTTCTGGACTCCCCCAACATTGGGAACATGTTTCCTGCCTCTAATGTGTCCAACCCCTTAATAATCTTATACGTTTCGATAAGATCTCCTCTCATCCTTCTAAACTCCAGTGTATACAAGCCTAGTCGCTCCAGTCTTTCAGCTGTAGCGTAATAAACTCGGGAATCCCAAAATGTACCCTTTAGAGAAACAATATCTGCACATTAATAAACACCGTAGCCCATTGGCTTTGTGTTTATTCAGTGTGCCTGAGCTGTTTATTGCCACCTGCTTACTGGGATTCCTGAACGTATTACTTATTTCCCATTTGGAGAAAGCATATTACTCAATCACTAATTCCTTGCGAGTTTAATTACTCTTTTTAACTGTCTTTTTATTTTCGCTGGGTGAAGCGGTGTGCTTAACTAGGCAGCTAAGCTTGTTTAACAAAAAAGATTACGTCTATCAGTCCGTGTAACTCACTATCAATTAAATTCTATTCTACGCCAGCTGTTTCAGCTTCTTCCTGACCCTGTTAACTTGGCTGGCATCCATGAAGTCAGCTCAGGACAGCGGTTTTGACAGCATGATCGATCTGCTGTTATTTACTGTGTAAAATGGTGTCGTTGTCCTTGAAAACTGTTCCGCCAACCTTGTTTTGCTCGTCTGGCAGACGGACATCACGGATTACATCATCCATAGCAGGTCCGAGCTCATCCGCAAAATATGTTCGACCCACGAGTCTCAGCGCCAGTGGCCGTTCCGCACCAAAAGCCCTCCTTGGGATCATTTAACTCCTGATGCTGGCCAAGGTGACCCCGCTAATATAGTGAGCAGAGTTCACACTGACTGAAGAGAGGCTCAAAAATGCTGGAGTAACTCAGCGGGACAGGCAGCATCTCTCCGGAGAGAACAAAATAGGCGACGTTTATGGTCGAGAACCTTCTTCAGACTGAGAGTCAGGGGGGAAAATGGCAATGAGAGATATAGACGGTGATGTAGATTTAGATTTAGATTTAGAGATACAGCACGGAAACAGGCCCTTCGGCCCACCGAGTCCGCGCCGCCCAGCGATCCCCGCACACTAACACTATCCTACACACACTAGGGACAATTTTTACATTTTACCCAGTCAATTAACCTACATACCTGTCCGTCTTTGGAGTGTGGGAGGAAACCGAAGATCTCGGAGAAAACCCACGCAGATCACGGGGAGAAGGTACAAACTCCGTACAGACAGCGCCCGTAGTCAGGATCGAACCTGAGTGTTTGGCGCTGCATTCGCTGTAAGGCCGCAACTCTACCGCTGCGCCACCGTGCCACCCATGTAGAGAGGTACACAACAAATGAAGAAGGGTCTCGACCCGAAACGCCACCCATTCCTTCTCTCCGGAGATGCTGCCTGTCCCGCTGAGTTACTCCAGCATTTTGTGTCGATCTTCGGTTTAAACCAGCATCTGCAGTTCTTTCCGACACGTTTAAATAGACTAAGCTGACAGCCTTACACGTTATCCACAGTGCAATCTGAACTCGTGCCTGTTCTGCAGCTCATAAAATTGTTCTGTAGTACCAGCAAAATAAAATTGGTCAGAATTATACTTCATTTTACCTGGCCTTGAAATCAATCTTTGTAGTGTTTCCCCACGTGATTCACATCCCTGTGAAGAATACGTTTTGAGCGATTTTTTAAGCCAACCCATGTTCCTTGTCGTGCTAATATACCTGTATTACATCTTGAAGGTATTTATTCACAAAATGCTGGAGTAACTCAGCAGGTCAGGCAGCATCTCAGGAGAGAAGGAATGAAGAAGGGTCTCGACCCGAAACGTCGCCCATTCCTTCTCTCCTGAGATGCTGCCTGACCTGCTGAGTTACTCCAGCATTTTGTGAATAAATAACTTCGATTTGTACCAGCATCTGCAGTTATTTTCTTACACTACCTGTATTACATCTTGGTATGTTTCACACAATGAATGACCTTGCACTTGAACAGTGGTGACGATTTTCCCATTGAATCTTATCTGGAACTGATTTCAGGTCCTGACAAAGAGTCGCGATAGTTTAGTTTAGTTTAGAGCTACAGCGCAGAAACAGGCCCTTCGGCCCGCCGGGCCCGCGCCGACCAGCGATCCCCGAACACCGACACTACCCTACACGCACCAGGGATAATTTACACGTACACCAAGCCAATTAACCTTCAAACCTGCACTTGGAAGGAAACCGGAGATCCCGGAGAAAACCCACGCGGTCACGGGGAGAACGTACAAACTCCGTACAGACAGCGCCCGTAATCGGAATCGAAACCGGGTCTCCGGCGCTGTGAGCGCTGTAAGGCAGCAACTCTACCGCTGCGCCACCGTGCTGCCCTAATAATATTTAAAAGATGCAGATACAATAGTTCAGAGATTCAAGCATGGAAACAGGCTCTTCGGTCCACCGAGTCCTCGTCGATCATTGATCACCCGTTCACACTAGTTCTATGTTATCCCACTTTCTCACCCACTCCTTACACGCTAGAGGCATTTTTATTACAGAGGCCAATTGACCTACAAACCTGCACGTGTTTGGGATGTGGGGGGAAGCCAGAGCTCCAGGAGGAAGCACAAGCAGTCATAGGGGGATGGTGCAAACTCCACACAGACAGCACCCAAGGTCAACATTGAGCCCAGGCCTCTGGACCTGTGAGAAACATAGAAACATAGAAAATAGGTGCAGGAGTAGGCCATTCGGCCCTTCGAGCCTGCACCGCCATTCAATATGATCATGGCTGATCATCCAACTCAGTATCCTGTACCTGCCTTCTCTCCATACCCCCTGATCCCTTTAGCCGCAAGGGCCACATCTAACTCCCTCTTAAATATAGCCAATGAACTGGCCTCAACTACCTTCTGTGGCAGAGAATTCCACAGATTCACCACTCTCTGTGTGAAAAAAAACTTTCTCATCTCGGTCCTAAAAGACTGCCCCCTTATCCTTAAACTGTGACCCCTTGTTCTGGACTTCCCCAACATCGGTAACAATCTTCCTGCATCTAGCCTGTTCAACCCCTTAAGAAATTTGTAAGTTTCTATAAGATCCCCCCTCAATCTTCTAAATTCCAGCGAGTACAAGCCGAGTCTATCCAGTCTTTCTTCATGAGGCAGTGGTACCATCTGTACATTCATTCAGCAAGGACGGTAACCTTTAGTTTAATGATCCCATCTTTGCAGAACCAATGCTGATTGGCCTATCATGAGTTTCCATTGAATCGAAAACTAGTCTTTCATTTAAATTCACAATCACCGGATACTTAATCCGTCCATGAAATATTATTTGAACACATATCATATCATATCATATATATACAGCCGGAAACAGGCCTTTTCGGCCTACCAAGTCCGTGCCGCCCAGTGATCCCTGTACATTAACACTATCCTACACCCACTAGGGACAATTTTTTTTTTTTTTACATTTACCCAGCCAATTAACCTACATACCTGTACGTCTTTGGAGTGTGGGAGGAAACCGAAGATCTCGGAGAAAACCCACGCAGGTCACGGGGAGAACGTACAAACTCCTTACAGTGCAGCACCCGTAGTCAGGATCGAACCTGAGTCTCCGGCGCTGCATTCGCTGTAAAGCAGCAACTCTACCGCTGCGCTACCGTGCCGCCCTATGAGAGGAATAGATCGGGAAGATGCACAAAGTCTCTTGCCCAGAGTAGGGGAATCGAGGACCAGAGGACCTAGGTTCAAGGCGAAGAGGGAAAGATTTAATAGGAATCCGAGGGGTAACATTTTCACACAGAGGGTGGTGGGTGTACGGAATAAGCTGCCAGAGGAGGTAGTTGAGTCTGGGACTATCTCAACGTTTAAGAAAGTTAGACAGGTACATGGATAGGACAGGTTTGGAGGGATATGGACCAAGCGCAGGCAGGTGGGACTAGTGTAGCCGGGACGTGTTGAGCAAGTTAGGCTGAAGGGCCTGTTTCCACTCTGTGAACACTCTGTGACGCTATGACTCGATGACATGCAAATGTGAAATAGAAGACATCCATCGTAAATGATTTATGTGTGGGAAGGAACTGCAGATGCTGGTTTACACCGAAGGTAGACACCAAAAGCCGGAGTAACTCAGCGGGACATGATTTATGCTTGGCCTGATTGGTTGCAGCTCAGGTGTAATTCAGAAATGCAATGATCACGTATGATCTAGCTCGGGCTAATTAGCAGCAAGTAATGCATTGTTTATCTTCCACCTTCCCTTTGTCATAATCTCTCGGGGATCCTTGTTTTGGTTCTATCTGACAGGGTGAAGAGAAGGAGCATTGTCGCATTCGAATTAATAGCCAGGGACTTGATGCTCACTATATATAGAACCACTGACGTAATTCTACATTTCCCAGGGGATTGTGTATAACACTGCAAGCACATTAACCTCAGATTCTTTGCTTTAGTTACTGGAGCCATTTTACTTTCTGGCTGGGCTTGTTTTAATCAGTGTTTGCGCAAGAGGAGCTTTTTGATCCAGCTTTGTCAGCTAATTATTGCTTTCATTTTTGAATATGGTCCAAATTTGTAATTGCCTGAGATGGGCACAAAAAGGTGGAGCAACTCAGCGGGTCAGTGGAGAAAAGGAATTGGTGACGATTCGGGTCGAGGCCCTTCTTCGGACTGAGAGTCAGGCGAAAGGGAAACGAGAGATACAGACGGTGATATAGAGGGAGATGTAGAACAAATGAATGAAAGATGCAAAATGGGAACGGTGATAAAAAGGAAACAGGCCATTGTCAGCTGTGGGCGAGGTGAAAACGAGTTGCAGACAATGAGACTCAACAAGATGACTTTGAACCTGGTACGAATCGGGTGGGGGATGGATGGGGAGAGAGGGGATTCTGCAGTTCCTTCCGACGCATTTCATCAGCTGCACTTTATAATTGCCTTGTTGATTGATATTGTGATTTATTTTATAAAGATTCCTTAGCGTGAGGCAAACTATGAAACCTAGCACTTGAAGGAAATGCCAAACAAACACAGGACTTTTTTATTCCCATTGAAAGTAATTGGCAAAGGCTTGTTTTATTATATTTACCTACCATTGAAGGTGCCAAAGGTTTTTATGGTGTTTTAAAACAGTTTGAATTTCCTGTGCAGTTGAGATCAGATATTCACTGGGGTTACCAAATTCCATGTAGGAATAATTCCCTTGGTTTTCCCTGGACCCGAGATGAGAAAACATTTCTTCACACAGAGAGTGGTGAGTCTGTGGAATTCTCTGCCACAGAAGGTAGTTGAGGCCAGTTCATTGGTTATATTTAAGAGGGAGTTAGATGTGGCCCTTGTGGCTAAAAGGATCAGGGGGTATGGAGAGAAGGCAGGTACAGGTTACTGAGCTGGATGATCAGCCATGATCATATTGAATGGCGGTGCAGGCTCGAAGGGCCGAATGGCCTACTCCTGCACCTATTTTCTATGTTTCTATGTTTCTATGACCTTCAAGATATCCAATGTAAACGAAACCAGCTGCCTCGCAAGAGAGTTATGGTGAAAACTTTCCGAATATTACCACTACAACTATGTTGTATTCTCCTTATTCATAAGAAGAAAATCTCTGTACATTTTGAGATATGTGTGCAGCGAAACAAATCTGTGACCTTTATAGACATAGAGTCTTACAGTCTGGAAACAGGCCCTTCGGCCCAACTTGCCCACACCGGCCAACATGTCCCATCTACATTAGGCCCACCTGCCTGTGTTTGGTCCATAGCCCTCTAAACCTGTCCAATCCATGTACCTGTCCAAATGTTTTTTAAACATTGCGACAGTCCCTGCCTCAACTACCTACTCCGGCAGCTCGTTCCACATCACCCACCACCCTGTGCGTGAAAAAGTCACCCCCTCGGGTTCCTATTAAATCCTACCCTCCTCACCTTTAACCTGGTTCTTGTTCCCCCTGTTCCTCTCATAATTTTAAACACCTCTACAAGATCAGCCCTCATCCCCTTGCTCAATCTCTCCCTATACCTCACGCCCTCTAGTCCTGGCAACATCCTCGTAAATCTTCTCTGCGCCCTCTCCAGGGCATCCTGCAACATGGCGGCAGCTTTGTGCTCCATGGAACTGGTTCCATCCTCTGAGGGTAACCCTCGGCTAGACTGGTTATCTGTTGCCTGCGAGATTGCCCAGACCAGCAGGTTTCCTGCGATCTGCTTATCGCAGTCTTGCTGGCAGCAGTTTGAACACACGTGTTCTCCCTCATGTGTTCACGCTGAAGGTAGACACAAAAATGCTGGAGTAACTTAGCGGGAAAGGCCACATCTCTGGAGAGAAGGAGTGGGTGACGTTTTGGGTCGAGACCCTTCTTCCCATTTCGGTCGAGACCCTTCTTCATTTGTGCCCTTCCATATCCCTAGTTTCCTTCTCCCCTGACAAAAAGGGTCTCAGCCCAAAACGTCACCCATCCCTCCTCTCCAGAGATGCTACCTGTCCCGCTGAGTTACTCCAGCTTTTTGTTCACCGATGGAATTGGTCAGAGCAAATCAATTCCCTTGTGTTTTTTATATTTTGGACCAAGAGCTTTTTGTCACATTATGTTCACTGTAGACGATCTGATAAGGTGGACAGACACACAATGCTGGAGTAACTCAGCGGGTCAGGCAGCATCTCTGGAGAAAGAGAGGGGTTTAGAGGGATGTGGGAGAGGTTTAGAGGGATGTGGGCCAAACGCAGACTAGTGGGACTGGTGTAAATGGGACATGTTGGTCGGTGTGGGGAAGTTGGGCTGAAGGGGCTGTTTCCACAGGTGGAATAGGTGATGTTTCAGGCCGAGACCCTTGTTCAGACTGAGGGTCAGTGGAGTGGATGGAGGTTGAGGCGAGGATGGTGGGGGTTGAGGCGAGAGAGGGGGGAGGGGGATGAGGATTAGTGTATAGGTGGGGGGGTAGTTGGCGTAAACTGGTTAAAAAGGGCGGAAGGGGAAAACGCAGCTGAATCATTACTGAGGTTCTCTGTAGGAACTGTTGTGTCGACAAAAGTGGTGTGTACGTATCTTTCAGGCGCAACCTAATTGTTAACCTAACACAAACGTACTTTGCCTCCAGGCCAGAAGTACTTGCATTAATGAGCTAACTTTGTTCCTCTATTTTACCAACTTAACCAGGGATTTACAACTTGTGATATATCCCTTCATCCCAAGAATTTGCTAGTCAATTTTCACATTAATGCAGGAGTGTGTTATTAACACGTCGTAATATTTTTCACATCAGGATATTGTCACGTATTTTTATTAAAGGTTTGACGTTTGCAAAGTTGAAAAAGAAACTAAAGGCGTTTTAGTTTCAGAGATACAGTGCGGAAACAGGCCCTTCGGCCCATCGAGTCCGCACTGACCAGCGATCCCTGCGCATTAACACTATCCTGCACACACTGGGGATAATTTACACATTTTATACGAAGCCAATTAACCTGCAAACCTGTAGGTCTTTGGAGTGTGGGAGGAAACCGAAGATCTCGGAGAAAACCCACGCAGGTCACGGGGAGAACGTACAAACTCCGCACAGACAGCGCTCGTAGTCGGGATCAAACCCGGGTCTCTGGCGCTGTGAGATACTGATCAACATAATTGTAATGAAAATTAAGTCAATATAAATTCATTATTCCACTTGCAAATGATTTCCGCGGACGCCAACAAGCTGATCAGGAAGGCTGGCTCGTTCCTGGGGGCGGAGTTGGATGCGCGGGAGGTGGTCTTGGAGGGGAGGATGCCCCTCAAACTGCGGAGCGTCCTGGACAATACGGCTCACCCCCTCCATGACACACCGGTCAATCTGAGGAGCATCTTCAGGAAAAACTTTTTCAGTCAGAGAGGAAAAACGTTTTCAGTCAGAGAGTTGTGAATTTGTGGAATTCTCTGCCTCAGAAGGCAGTGGAGGCCAATTCTCTGAATGCATTCAAGAGAGGGCTAGATAGAGCTCTTAAGGGATAGCGGAGTCAGGGGGTATGGGGAGAGGGCAGGAACGGGGTACTGATTGAGAATGATCAGCCATGATCCGGTGCTGGCTCGTAGGGACGAATGGCTTCCTCCTGCACCTATTGTCTATTGTCTATTGTCTACAACAGACTGGTCCCACCAAGATGCGGGACAGAACGTCACAGGAGATCCTTCTTCCCTGTGGGTATCAAATTGTACAACTCCTCCCCCTTCTGTCGTGGGGTAGACTGACCCCCCTCCCCAATCTGTGCACATCCCCAATCCTGGACTTTCCGCTCATAACATTAATTTCATGTTTCATGTATCTTGTTGTGTTTTATGACTGTTGGCAGACCAATTTCACCTCCTGGGATGAGTAAAGTTCTATCGTATCGTATCGTATCATGTCGTATCATATTTACTTGGTGGCAACACCACTGACAAATGTGGAAGAAAGATAGACTGAAGGTGATTCTGATTATCCTGATATATTGAAGAGATTATTTTTCCTATTTGCCCCTTGCATCCAAAATGAATGGAGGCTTCCAATTAAAAGCCAATGGGATTTGACATATTTATAGGAGGAAGAGAAATATTATGGTATGTTACACTCCTTCGACTAAGTCAAGAGAAATGTAATAAATAATTGGCAAAGTGGGGAGGAGCCTTAATACTAAGGGGAATTCAAGTGGTGTCCAACATTAAAAGTATGTTTTTAAAATGTTATTCTTACTTACCCGTTTACATTTTTTAAATGTGCTAAGCTACTGCCGACATGCTAAAGTAGTTTAGTTTAGTTTAGTTTAGTTTAGTTTAGTTTAGAAACATAGAAACATAGAAAATAGGTGCAGGAGTAGGCCATTCGGCCCTTCGAGCCTGCACCGCCATTCAATATGATCATGGCTGATCATCCAACTCAGTATCCCGTACCTGCCTTCTCTCCATACCCCCTGATCCCTTTAGCCACAAGGGCCACATCTAACTCCCTCTTAAATATAGCCAATGAACTGGCCTCAACTACCTTCTGTGGCAGAGAATTCCACAGATTCACCACTCTCTGTGTGAAAAAAAACGTTCTCATCTCGGTCCTAAAAGACTTCCCCCTTATCCTTAAACTGTGACCCCTGGTTCTGGACTCCCCCAACATCGGGAACAATCTTCCTGCATCCAGCCTGTCCAACCCCTTAAGAATTTTGTAAATTTCTATAAGATCCCCCCTCAGTCTTCTAAATTCCAGCGAGTACAAGCCGAGTCTATCCAGTCTTTCTTCATATGAAAGTCCTGCCATCCCAGGAATCAATCTGGTGAACCTTCTCTGTACTCCCTCTATGGCAAGAATGTATTTCCTCAGATTAGGAGACCAATTTAGTTTAGTTTAGTTTAGTTTGGTTTCGTTTAGTTTAGTTTAGTTTAGTGACACCGAACAGAAACAGGATCTTTAGCCCACCGAGTCCACACCGCCATTTGATCACCCGTTCACACTAGTTCTCTGTTGCCCTACTATTACACCAACTCCTTACAAATCAGGGGCAATTCGCGGAGGCCAATTAAGCTAAAAGCACGCCCAGCTTTGGGATGTTGGAGGAAACCAGAGCACCTGGAGGAAACCCACGCGATCGCAAGGAAAGCACGCGAACTCCACATAGAATGGAACCTAGGTTTCTGGCGCTGGAGGCAGCAGCTCTAACCAGCTGCGCCATTATTAAGTTATTTCATGATTTCAACGTGTGTGAGAAACAGGAAGGAAACATCTGGTGGACCTTCCGTTTCCATGGTCACGACATGAACCTGTAATCTTAATGATTTGTGCTTAAAAACGATATGGTGGAAGAGTGGCACGGTGGCGCAGCGGTGGAGTTGCTGCCTTACAGCGTTTGCATCCCAACTACGGGTGCTGTCTGTACGGAGTTTGTACGTTCCCCACGTGACTGCGTGGGTTTTCTCCGGGTGCTCTAGTTTCCTCCCACACTCCAAAGACGCACAGGTGTGTAGGTTAATTGGCTTGGTATGAATGTAAACATTGTCCGTAGTGCGTGTAGGATACTATGTGGGGATCACTGGTCAGCTCAGACTCGGTGGGCTGAAGGGCCTGTTTCCGCGCTGTATCTCTAAAGTCTAAAAAGTAAAGTCAAACCAGTGGCATAAGTATAGGGCAATTCAAATCAATCTGTGCATTAGGGTCTCGACCCGAAACGTCACCCATTCCTTCTCTCCAGAGATGCTGCCGGTCCCGTTGAGTTACTCCAGCATTTTGTGTGTATTCTAAATCTGTTTGCATTGGTTCAGGACTCCACTCCATTCCTTTGAAACAAATTCTTCATTTTCGATTTCATATGCCTTCTAGTTCAGAAACTCTTGTCTATAAATGCCTCAATGCCATCTGCTTCAACTATTCATGAGATAATGAGATACATATCCTCGCTTGCTCCATGCACGAAGAAATGTTATTTACAACACAGCCACCAGACATTCTCGGGCACTAATGACCATCATCAGTTCAGGAATTTTGCCCTTTTGTCTGTGTTCCTGATATTTCACTGGTGCTTTGCCAGCTGGTAATGCATGGCTCATCCATCAAGAATTGTACTTGAATGTAAGTCAACAATCTCAAGGAATATGGTTTAAATGAGCCGCTTTCCACGAAGACGGTCGGTGCCAACAAAACCGTACCCAACCAACAACTTTCCCGGTTCCATAGGAAATGATTCAGCAATATAAATTTAACTGTGAAGAAAAACAAGCCACTTTGTTCTGATTCATATTTTGGCTTTTGTTTTTCTCTTCCAATTACAAATTGACAACACTTCAAAGTCACTGAAATGTGCAAAACTTTTTCAGGACATCTTAAATATCCCTTTTTACTTCCACCATTTTAACTTTAGTTCTGCGATTTTTCCCAGTATTTTCCCTATCTTTGTTCAGAACAAGGGGCCTCAGTTTAAGAATAAGGGGCAGGCCATTTAGAACTGAGATGAGGAAAAACTTTTTCAGTCAGAGAGTTGTGAATCTGTGGAATTCTCTGCCTCAGAAGGCAGTGGAGGCCAATTCTCTGAATGCATTCAAGAGAGAGCTAGATAGAGTTCTTAAGGATAGCGGAGTCAGGGGGTATGGGGAGAAAGCAGGAACGGGGTACTGATTGAGAATGATCAGCCATGATCACATTGAATGGCGGTGCTGGCTCGAAGGGCCGAATGGCCTCCTCCTGCACCTATTGTCTATTATCTATTGCCTAATGGTACATTTAGTATGGAGCAGGTTAGAATGCTGAGCCGGATGGTCACTTCGCATAGTGAACCGGCACAGATCTACTTGCACTTTATTCTGTTTTAAAACTGTTACAATTTGTTTCATTGGGTTGTTTAAATTAATAATAGCTAATTAAATTATTGCATCGTATGGGAGGCACATTCCTAATCTCGTTGTACCCCTGTACAATGACAATAAAGATACATTGTATTGTATTTCTCTAACTTCAAGTAACCTCTGCTTTCTCTCCCTCTCCGTCCCTCTCCCACCCTAGTTCTTCGACTAGTTTCACTGTCCTCCTGATTAATTTTACTATTTGTCTGTCTCGTTGTCAACTTCCCCTCAGATAACATTTCCTTGTCATTGTCTGCTTTGATCGGTCGTCTTCACACCCCACCCTTTCAAATCTCTAGACTCCCTCCCCCCCTGACTGTCAGTCCAAAGAAGGGTCTCGACCCGAAACATCTCCTATTCCTTTTGTGTCTGACTCTTTGAGTTACTCCAACTTAATGTGAGAGAAGGAATGGGTGACTTTTCAGTTCAAGACCCTTCTTCAGACTGATCTATCGTCTACCATTCAATCATGGCTGATCTATCTCTCCCCCCTAACCCCATTCTCCTGGTGCTGACCCGAAAAGTAATCTGTCCATTTTCTCCAGCGATGCTACCTGACTGCCAAGTTACTCCAGCATTTTGTGTCTTTTTCTATAAACCAGCAAATTAGTAAGATGTACACACCAAGTTCCTGATTTTCTGGCTGGTAATGTGCTGGGAATAGAACAAATATGACATTTCTCCTGTTCATAAGTTCATATCATGGCTGATCCATCTCTCCCTCCTAACCCCATTCTCCTGCCTTCTCCCCATAACCCCTGACATCCGTACTAATCAAGAACCTATCCATCTCTGCCTTAAAAATATCCACTGTGACCTGGCCTCCACAGCCTTCTGTGGCGAAGAATTCCACAGATTCACCACTCTCTGACTAAAGAAATTCCTCCTCCTTCCTCTAGGAACGTCCTTCAATTCTGAGGCGATGACCTCTAATCCTAGATTCTGCCATGAGTGGAAACATCCACTCCTCATCCACTCTATCCAAGCCTTTCACTATAGTGGCATTAAAGAGATTTTTGGATAGGCATATGGATATGCAGGTGTTGGGATAATATAGATTATGCGCAGGCAGATAAGAGTTGGTCATAGCATCATGTTATTGAGGGTAGAAGGGCCTGTTTGTGTGCTGCACTGTTCTAGGTTCTATATGTGAAATTAATACAATTAACAGACGCTTGTGATGATTAATACCAAAGATACTAGAGGAGCAAGATAGACCACTCGACCCTAAAAACCGTAGTATGTCACGGCGCCATTTTAGTAGGCAGAAACTTGCAGAAACATTTAAAAAGAAAAATAACAAAAATCTGTGAATCGATAGATGAGATATATTCTGCATTTTAATGGTATCGTCACACATACTGTTCCCACAAACACACTGATTCCACTGCGAGAGGCAGAGCGAACGACGGGTTTTGCCTACTAAAATAGCGGACATTACGCTCCTTTGCGTACTGCACTTCAGTGTAGGCGATTTCAACGGAGTGGTCCCTCTTGTTCCTCTAGTATCTTTGATTAATACATTCTGTGAGGGTGGACGGTTTTTTGATCCACACAATGTTGTTTAAACCAGTGCAAATGATTATGGAATTTTAATTCAAGTAGAAATGTCTTGAACACCTATACTAGTCATAGAGTCTTACAGAGTGGAAACAGGCCCTTCGGCCCATCTTGCCCACACCGGCCAACATGGGGCTTGGCCCGAATCGTCACCCATTTCTTCTCTCCAGCTTTTTGTGTCTATCTTCGGTTTACACCAGCATCTGCAGTTCCTTTCTACACGTGTCCCTTCTACACTAGTCCCACCAGCCTGCGTTTAGCCTATCAAACCAACACGATTCCATGTACCCTTTGTACATTATTGTTGGGATGCTTTTTTCTCCGGCTTACCACAAAAGTAATGCACAGATAATAAGAAGTAGCATAAAATTAAAAAGTATTTTATGTGTGTGCCATAGAGCATACTATTTACTGCTGGGATAATGAGGTGCTTCTAATGTACCTGTCATCTGCAATGATACACCTTCATGGGATCAGTGATCACATTTATTACTATTAATTACAATCGAAGTTGTGCGTAGCATACCAAAGATTTGGTGCAGAGTTTCCGCAAAGTTAATTTTCTTTGATTGCAGTTTCTCTGAAATCAGCTGAGCCAACAATAAAGAAAGGGGGGTGGGGGGGGGAGAGATTTAATGGGACCCTGAGGGGTAACTTTTTTTGCACAAATGGTTGGTGGAACGAGTTGCCAGAGGAAGTAGTTGAGGCAGGGACTATTGCGACAATTAAGAAATAATTCAGGTGCATGGATAGGACAGGTTTGGAGAACCTGTCTGAAGAAGGGTCTCGACCCGAAACGTCACCCATTCCTTCTCTCCTGAGATGCTGCCTGACCTGCTGAGTTACTCCAGCATTTTGCAATACCTTGGACCGGTCTGGAGGTGATATGGACCAAATACAGGCAGGTGGGACTAGTGTAGATGGGACATATTGGCCGGTGTGGGCAAGTTGGGCCAAGGGGCCTGTTTACATGCGGGTTCACTCTATGACTCTATGACTAACACCATCGTACACACACTAGGGACAATTTACATTTATACCAAGCCAATTAACCTACAAACCTGTACTTCTTTGGAGCGTGGGAGGAAACCGAAGATGTCAGAGAAAACCCACGCAGGTCACGGGGAGAAGGTACAAACTCCGTACAGACAACCCCCTGCAGTTGGGATCGAACCCGGGTCTCTGGCACTGTTTAAGAGGGATATGGGCTGCACATGGGAAGGTGGGACTAATGTAGAAGGGGCACCTTGCTCAGCATGGGCAGGTAAGTTGTCGATAGGAATTGTCCATCACCATACCCATTAGGCTGGTTCTGAAACAGAGGAGAGGGGCCTGGTTCATTGCTGTATGACTCTATAACTAAAACAGACATTGATCCATTTATGGCTATTAAGGGAATTAAGAGTTGGGGGGTGGTGCAGCGAAATGGTACTGAAGTATAACATTAGCCGTGATCATGAGAAGCCAAATGGCTCACTATTACCTCTGTGTCTTATGTTCCAAGACTAACATAGCTTTAAATTGCAGCAGTACATGGAAGGCATTGCTCCTGCTTTCTGCGTTCTCTGCCATATATACTTAAGATGACTGCCAATGCGCAGAGGTAATTGATTTTTCCAATGCCTTTGCTAATTATTGTTATGAACCTCAAAAGTGAGGGTAAGCTGTCAATAGAAATCATCCATCATCGTGCTCATTAGATTGGC